>NC_056437.1:16753033-16773033 GCF_018296145.1 Oncorhynchus tshawytscha
CCCTTGAATTGAATTGAATTGAGAGAGAGAGAGGTAGAGAGAGAGAGAGGTAGAGTGAGAGGTAGAGAGAGAGAGAGAGAGAGAGAGAGAGAGAGGTAGAGAGAGTAGGAGAGAGAGAGAGAGGAGAGAGAGGTAGAGAGAGAGAGAGAGAGGTAGAGAGAGAGAGAGGTAGAGAGAGAGAGAGGTAGAGTGAGAGGTAGAGAGAGGTAGAGAGAGAGAGAGAGAGAGAGAGAGAGGTAGAGAGAGTAGGAGAGAGAGAGAGAGAGAGAGAGAGAGAGGTAGAGAGAGAGAGAGAGAGAGAGCGAGAGAGAGAGAGAGAGACAGGGTAGAGAGAGAGAGAGAGAGAGAGTAGAGAGAGAGAGAGAGAGAGAGAGAGAGAGAGAGAGAGAGAGAGAGAGAGCGAGAGAGAGGTAGAGAGAGAGAGAGCGAGAGAGATAGAGGTAGTGAGAGAGAGAGGTAGAGAGAGAGGAGAGAGAGAGAGAGGTAGAGAGAGAGAGAGAGAGAGGTAGAGAGAGAGGTAGAGAGAGGGGTAGAGGGAGAGAGAGCGAGGTAGAGAGAGAGAGAGAGAGGTAGAGAGTGAGGTAGAGAGAGAGCGAGAGAGAGAGAGAGAGGTAGAGAGAGAGCGAGAGAGCGAGAGAGAGAAGAAGGCAACTCTAAACTTCTCAGGCTGCACCTTATTCCATTTATAGTGCACTACTTTTGACCAGGGCCCATATTGGAAATAGGGTGCTATTTGGGACGTTGGCTAAGAGCTTTGAGAGTGAACTTCTTCTCTCAGGGCTCTGGAAAAATGTAGTGCACTACATAAGAAATAGGGTGTGATTTGGGACACAGCCTCAGTTCATGCTGCTGCTGCTGCTAGACTCACCAGCAGGACCTGACTTCAGCATCAACTGGCTAGACATGAACTTTTTTCAACCTAAAGTCAGAGCTGGAAAATGTCTAGACAGGCTTGGATTTATACATTTCACTTCAAGTAACAAGGGACCACCTAGTGATGCAGGATATTGAATTTAAGAAAACATCCCCACCCCCCTAAAAAATATAGAGTTCCAAAGAGAAAGCAATAGGCATATTCTTTATATTTGAGAAAGAGCTCTTTTGGAGAGAGAAGCAGAAGAGTGAAAGAACGCTGAGTAAAGCTATACAATTGCCTGTCTGTGCGTGTGCGCTTGTGTGTTGGCGTGTCACTGTAGTATGTGCATTTCATCTTATGCAAGATAAGATGAAATGCATGTTATTTTTAGCTTTGTCAAAAAGCAAGCATATAGAGTTCTACATGTTTTGTGTGTGTGTGTGAGTGAGGTTGGAGAGTAGAGCCATCCAGGTGTCTCTGTTCTTCCCCCAGAGGGTAACAGGTCAGATAGAAAGAGAAGAGATTCCATCTACAGGTTACTGGGAAGGGTTTCACATAACACTCAGAAGTGGGGTTGGTTAGGTATTATCTCCAACTCAGATTACCCAGAGACCCAAGGGGAAAAGAGCTGACCTGTAGCATGACCCCTAATGATAGGGTGAGGAGGGAAGAAGATGAGTAGGGGAGAGGGGGGAGAAGGGTTGAGAGGGACAGAATGGAGGAGGAGAAGAGAAGAGGAGGGTGTTGAAAAGGGAGGACAAATGGAGAGGGAGAGGGGAAGGAGGAGAGGATATGGGGAAAAGGGTGAGGGGAACGGGGTTGAGACGGGAGAAGAAATGGAGAGGGAGAGGGAGAGGGGAAGGAGGAGAGGATATGGGGAAAAGGGTGAGGGGAACGGGGTTGAGACGGGAGAAGAAATAGAGAGGGAGAGAAGGAGGAGGAGAGGAGAAACAGAGGAAAAGTGAGTGAGAAGAAGTGAGTGAGAGAGAACGAGGAAGCCAAGCAGATGCTGGTGCAATTAAAGCGACGGGGGGAATGTGACGAATGCGGTCAATCTGTCAAACCCCCCCAGAGTCCCAATATTACCTCCAAGATATACTGTGGAGCCTGCAGGGGCTCTACACCATCAGAGGGAGGGAGGCAAGGAGGAGGGGGGATGCTGACACTCCCTGCCATCCTTTCTCCACCACAACGCTCTCTTTCTCTCTCTCTTGTTATCTCTGAATTTCATCCTTCACTTTCTATATGTCCCTCTATCTTTCTGTTTTTTCTCCCCCTTGCCTTCCTGAGCTTGGTTACAGAAGCTTAACAAGTTTGTAATTTAAGTTTGCCACAGTTTCTGTCACAGTGGAGACACAACATGTCAAACCAAACCCCTGGCAAAAATGACTGGAAACCTGTGTCCTTAAAGTACTGTAGCAGGAGAAAAACACGCCATATGAACTTATAAATATCCACATTATTTGAGCTATATTGGTAGAAGGACACAGTCAAGTGCACTTGGAGGTTACCACGCCTGTGCCCTGCCCTGCATGGACCTAACCCCGTCTGTACCCGCCCCGACGACAGTAAACGCCACCTGGTCTCTCTGACCTGTCTTTCCTTGCCTCCAGGCCACAGAACAGAGAGCAGAGAGCCGAGAACGGAGAAGAGATAAGAGAACAGAGAACAGAGAACAGAACAGAGAGCAGAGAGCAGAGAAAAGATCAGAACAGAGAACAGAGAAAAGAACAGAACAGAGACCAGAACAGAACAGAGAACAGAGAAAAGAACAGAACAGAGAGCAGAGAAAAGAACAGAGAACAGAGAGCAGAGAACAGAGAAAAGAACAGAACAGAGAACAGAGAAAAGAACGGAACAGAGAGCAGAGAGCAGAGAAAATAACAGAACAAAGAGCAGAGAACAGAGAAAAGAACAGAACAGAGAACAGAGAAAAAAACATAACAGAGAACAGAGAGCAGAGAACAGAGAAAAGAACAGAACAGAGAACAGAGAAAAGAACGGAACAGAGAGCAGAGAGCAGAGAAAATAACAGAACAAAGAGCAGAGAACAGAGAAAAGAACAGAACAGAGAACAGAGAAAAGAACAGAGAAAAGAACAGAACAGAGAGCAGAGAACAGAGAAAAGAACAGAACAGAGAACAGAGAAAAGAACAGAGAAAAGAACAGAACAGAGAGCAGAGAACAGAGAAAATAACAGAACAGAGATCAGAGAACAGAGAAAAGAACAGAAGAGAGCAGAGAACAGAAAGCAGAGAACAGAGAAAAGAACAGAACAGATAAAATAGAGCAGAGAAAAGAACAGAACATAGAGCAGAGAGCAGAGAACAGAAAGAAGGACAGAACAGAGAGCAGAGAAAAGAACAGAACAGAGAGCAGAGAACAGAGAAAAGGACAGAACAGAGAGCAGAGAAAAGAACAGAACAGAGAGAACAGAACATAACAGAGAGCAGAGAAAAGAGAGAAGAGAAAAGAACAGAACAGAGAGCAGAGAGAAGAGAAAAGAACAGAACAGAGAGCAGAGAAAAGAACAGAACAGAGAGCAGAGAGCAGAGAAAAGAACAGAACAGAGAACAGAACAGAACATAACAGAGAGCAGAGAAAATAACAGAACAGAGAACAGAGAGAAGAGAAAAGAACAGAACAGAGAACAGAAAAGAACAGAACAGAGAACAGAGAGAAGAGAAAATAACAGAACAGAGAGAAGAGAAAAGTACAGAACACAGAGCAGAGAAAATAACAGAACAGAGAGCAGAGAGCAGAGAACAGAGAAAAGGACAGAACAGAGAGCAGAGAAAAGAACAGAACAGAGAGCAGAGAACAGAGAAAATAACAGAACAGAGAGCAGAGAAAAGAACAGAACAGAGAGCAGAGAGCAGAGAACAGAGAAAAGAACAGAAAAGAACAGAGAGCAGAGAACAGAGAAAAGAATAGAACAGAGAGCAGAGAAAAGAACAGAACAGAGAGCAGAGATCAGAGAACAGATAAAAGAACAGAACAGAGAGCAGAGAAAAGAACAAACAGAGAGCAGAAGCAGAGAGCAGAGAAAAGAACAGAACCGAGAGCAGAGAAAAGAACAGAACAGAGAGCAGAGAGCAGAGAAAAAGAACAGAACAGAGCAGAGAAAAGAACAGAACAGAGAGCAGAGAAAATAACAGAACAGAGAACAGAGAGCAGAGAAAATAACAGAACAGAGAGCAGAGAAAAGAGAAAATAACAGAACAGAGAAAAGAACAGAGAAAAGAACAGAACAGAGAGCAGAGAACAGAGAAAATAACAGAACAGAGACAGAGAACAGAGAAAAGAACAGAAGAGAGCAGAGAACAGAAAGCAGAGAACAGAGAAAAGAACAGAACAGATAAAATAGAGCAGAGAAAAGAACAGAACAGAGAGCAGAGAACAGAGAACAGAGAACAGAGAAAAGAACAGAACAGAGAGCAGAGAAAAGAACAGAGACCAGAGAGCAGAGAAAAGAACAGAACAGAGAGAACAGAACATAACAGAGAGCAGAGAAAAGAGAGAAGAGAAAAGAACAGAACAGAGAGCAGAGAGAAGAGAAAAGAACAGAACAGAGAGCAGAGAAAAGAACAGAACAGAGAGCAGAGAGCAGAGAAAAGAACAGAACAGAGAACAGAACAGAACATAACAGAGAGCAGAGAAAATAACAGAACAGAAACAGAGACAGAACAGAGAACAGAAAAGAACAGAACAGAGAACAGAGAGAAGAGAAAATAACAGAACAGAGAGAAGAGAAAAGTACAGAACACAGAGCAGAGAAAATAACAGAACAGAGAGCAGAGAGCAGAGAACAGAGAAAAGGACAGAACAGAGAGCAGAGAAAAGAACAGAACAGAGAGCAGAGAACAGAGAAAATAACAGAACAGAGAGCAGAGAAAAGAACAGAACAGAGAGCAGAGAGCAGAGAACAGAGAAAAGAACAGAGCAAAGAACAGAGAGCAGAGAACAGAGAAAAGAATAGAACAGAGAGCAGAGAAAAGAACAGAACAGAGAGCAGAGATCAGAGAACAGATAAAAGAACAGAACAGAGAGCAGAGAAAAGAACAGAACAGAGAGCAGAGAGCAGAGAGCAGAGAAAAGAACAGAACCGAGAGCAGAGAAAAGAACAGAACAGAGAGCAGAGAAAAGAACAGAACCGAGAGCAGAGAAAAGAACAGAACAGAGAGCAGAGAAAATAACAGAACAGAGAGCAGAGAAAAGAGAAAATAACAGAACAGAGAGCATTGCCACTCACCTAGAGTCCCACAGGGTTTGTTCTTGTAAGTGCAGATGTCGTACCTGAGGGAGAAAAAGAAGAGAGAAAAAAACATGAGACATGATTCTTCTGTCAGGCTCTCTCTAGTTCTATTCTATTCTACTATATTCTACTCTACTCTATCCTAGTCTATTTTACTATACTCTATCCTAGTCTATTATATTCTACTATACTCTATCCTAGTCTATTTTACTATACTCTACTCTATCCTAGTCTATATGTTCTACTCTACTCTATCCTAGTCCATTATATTCTACTATATTCTACTCTACTCTATCCTAGTCTATTATATTCTACTCTACTCTATCCTAGTCTATTATATTCTACTCTACTCTACTCTATCCTAGTCTATTATATTCTACTACTCTACTCTATCCTAGTCTATTATATTCTACTCTACTCTATCCTAGTCTATTATATTCTACTATATTCTACTCTACTCTATCCTAGTCTATTATATTCTACTATATTCTACTCTACTCTATCCTAGTCTATTATATTCTACTATATTCTACTCTACTCTATCCCAGTCTATTATATTCTACTCTACTCTATCCCAGTCTATTATATTCTACTCTAATCTATCCTAGTCTATTATATTCTACTCTACTCTATCCTAGTCTATTATATTCTACTCTACTCTATCCTAGTCTATTATTTTCTACTCTACTCTATCCTAGTCTATTATATTCTACTCTACTCTAACATAGTCTATTATATTCTACTATATTCGACTCTACTTTATCCTAGTCTATTATATTCTACTCTAGTCTATTATATTCTACTATATTCGACTCTACTCTATCCTAGTCTATTATATTCTACTCTATCCTAGTCTATTATATTCTACTATATTCTACTCTACTCTATCCCAGTCTATTATATTCTACTATATTCTACTCTACTCTATCCCAGTCTATTATGTTCTACTCTACTCTATCCTAGTCCATTATATTCTACTATATTCTACTCTACTCTATCCTAGTCCATTATATTCTACTATATTCTACTCTACTCTATCCTAGTCTATTATATTCTACTATATTCTACTATACTCTATCCTAGTCTATTATATTCTACTCTACTCTATCCTAGTCTATTATATTCTACTATATTCTACTCTACTCTATCCCAGTCTATTATATTCTACTCTACTCTATCCTAGTCTATTATATTCTACTCTACTCTATCCTAGTCTATTATATTCTACTATATTCTACTCTACTCTATCCCAGTCTATTATATTCTACTCTACTCTATCCTAGTCTACTATATTCTACTCTACTCTATCCTAGTCTATTATATTCTACTATATTCTACTCTACTCTATCCCAGTCTATTGTATTCTACTCTACTCCATCCTAGTCTATTTTATTCTACTCTAAGCAACTCTGATGTTGAAATGGGGCATCTCAGGCATCCACCTGCAGTTTTTGACCATAGTTTTTATACTGCAACTGTCACGACTCCCACAGAAGGTGGCTCCCCTGCCTGTTCAGGCGGCGCTCTGTGGTCGTCGTCGCCGGTCTACTGGCTGCCACCGATCCTCCGCACCCACCACTCCAGGCGTTGTGACAGCAACAGATTAGTCAAATCATGAAGGTTTGTCCTTCTATGAATGTATTTAAATGTCAACCAGCTAACAGGCAGGCAGGCAGGCAGGCAGGCAGGCAGGCAGGCAGGCAGGCAGGCAGGCAGGCAGGCAGGCAGAGAGCAACACAGTCTTTGAAGTCTATTAAGACCCTGCTGTGTCCCTGTTGTAGCCCTCTCACTCTGTCTGTCTGTCTGTATGTCTGTCTGTCTGTCTGTCTGTCTGTCTGTCCCTCCGTCCTCCCATTTATTTGTCTGTCTCTCTTTCTCTGTCTATCTGATACAATACTAATCCAATCCAACGCAGGACAAACCCCTGAACGTTAAACAACTCATCATACATTTACCAGTCATTCCTAAACTCTTAATCTACTAAAAACCCAATGACACTGCAAATAAAATGTTGTTTTGCCCCCTTGGTCCGTCTCCCCTCCACCCCCCTACCCTGGTAGACCGGTTCCAAACCCATGAGGTACGGTCTCCAGGACAAACAGACTCCACCTCATTTACTAAATCTATTTATTTAGATTTATGTCCTTTAATTTCCCCCTGGGTTTCTCAAACACCACGGGCCACGTTCCAAACTAGACACACTGTGGCCATCAAACCCAGAACCTAATAAAGCAACAACAACGAAGGAAGGAGAGGTCACTATGTATAGCACAGTGCCTAGAGGGATGAGCTGGACCTGTACCATACATAACCTCCTCAGGGATAATGACTGTAACGACGGCAGAACAAGAGAACCATAAGAACATAGGAGAGAGAGAGCGAGAGAGAGAGAGATGTATTATTTTATTACAATGTATATTGTATACATTATTGCTTTGGTAATAGTTGGTTTTTCATGCATAAGAAGCAGCTTGAATTTGAGAGAGAGAGAGAGAGAGAGAGAGAGCGAGAGCAAGAGAAAGAGGAGCGGAGATAGAGAGACAGAAATAGACATACAGACAGGATAGTGAATGATAGCTCATCCTTCTAGGAATGATAGTGACCTATCAGAACAGACCGTCCACCTCAAGGATAATGTCTCTTCCTTATGTTTCTGACTGACCACAACCAGACCACAACCACAGGATACCAATGCCATGACAACCTCTGCCATGAACACTTCTACTATGACATCATGCTTGCTGTGTGCTCACTGTAACCACAGTCTGCGCTCTGCAGGGTGAACCAACCTCACATTGCACGCTTAGAAGTTTAATTTAATTTTAATTTAACCTTTATTTTAAATTAACAGGCAACTCAATGAAGAACAAATTATTATTTACAATGACTGCCTGGCAGAAGTTGCGTTTGGGAGTACAGTATGCAATTAATATACTGTTATCAGCCATACAGAAGTAGGATCTTAATTTGATCACTCTTGTGTTGCTAAAAATGTTCATGCACAGCAGGAAATGCAAGCTAGTAGTGTATTCAAGGTTTAAAAATGCTTCTAAAGTTTGTAATTTCTACTTTAAAATCTCAGACTGGATTTTTCCTAACAAAAAATGTATCAATCCCTACAAAAAAAATGAATTAATTTTAATCCACGTAATAATTCACATTTCCTGTTGCTGCAGGATTATTTTCCTGCTGTAGCAAACTGGCTCAAATGAAGATCCTACATCTGTATACACATCAATACGGACTTAGTAGTGACAGAGTCTCCAATGCAATACACAAATATCTGTTAAAAACAGTAAGCACACAGCTGAAACAAGGAGATGGAGATCTATGATAAACTGCATGGCCTAGGGCAAGGTATGGCTAGGTATTATCTCTAACCCAGATTACCCAGAGACCCAAAAGGCAAAGAGCTGACCTGTAACATGACCCCTGATGAGGAGGAAGGCGAGGGGTAGGGTAGGGGAGAGGTTGCTGGTTCAAATCCGTGATCAGAATACGTGAAAAATCTGCCAATGTGCACTTTAACAAGGCACTTAACGCAAATGTCTCATGTAAGCTGCTTTGGATAAGAGTGTCTGCTAAATGACTAAAATGTAGATAGTAGGCAAGGCTTAACATGCCAAACATCTCTAATGTTACTGACAGTAGTTGGGAGCCTTAGAAGTTATGCTGCCATTGTGATGCCAGAAGGCTACTGAAGGGGTTTTATGGAGTGCTTGCTGTCTTCAGCCGTCTGTTGTGTCCGTATTTATCGAAGAACTGGTCTGTACTGGTAAACTTACATCACATCAGCCTTCTGCTGATACAGGGACTGGTCTGTACTGGTAAACTTACATCACATCAGCCTTCTGCTGCTACAGGTACTGGTCTGTACTGGTAAACTTACATCACATCAGCCTTCTGCTGCTACAGGTACTGGTCTGTACTGGTAAACTTACATCACATCAGCCTTCTGCTGCTACAGGGACTGGTCTGTACTGGTAAACTTACATCACATCAGCCTTCTGCTGCTACAGGGACTGGTCTGTACTGGTAAACTTACATTACATCAGCCTTCTGCTGCTACAGGGACTGGTCTGTACTGGTAAAGTTACATTACATCAGCCTTCTGCTGCTACAGGTACTGGTCTGTACTGGTAAAGTTACATCACATCAGCCTTCTGCTGCTACAGGGACTGGTCTGTACTGGTAAAGTTACATCACATCAGCCTTCTGCTGCTACAGGCCTCTCCAGCGTGTGTCTGATGCTAAACCAACACTAGCTGCTAGCCATTCACTAAAGCCTTTTGTTGTATGCACAGGGAATGCTGTACGCTGCTTACAGAGTTCAGTGATGTTCAGTGACTGTGTTTGTATTATAGGCCCTCTACAACATCTCATTAGAGACAGAGACAGAGAGAGAGAGAGAGAGAGAGAGAGAGAGAGAGAGAGAGAGAGAGAGAGAGAGAGAGAGAGAGAGAGAGAGAGATAGATAGAGAGATAGATAGATAGATAGATAGATGATGATGATGATGATGATGATGATGATGATGATAGATAGATAGATAGATAGATAGATAGATAGATAGATAGATAGATAGATAGATAGATAGATAGATAGATAGATAGATAGATAGATAGATAGATAGATAGATAGATAGATAGATAGATAGATAGATAGATAGATAGATAGATAGATAGATAGATAGATAGATAGATAGATAGATAGATAGATAGATAGATAGATAGATAGATAGATAGATAGATAGATAGAAGGAAGGAAGGAAGGAAGGAAGGAAGGAAGGAAGGAAGGAAGGAAGGAAGGAAGGAAGGAAGGAAGGAAGGAAGGAAGGAAGGAAGGAAGGAAGGAAGGAAGGAAGGAAGGAAGGAAGGAAGGAAGGAGAGAGAGAGGTAAAAATACTTGAATCAGTTATAGAAGCCATTGCCCTTTATGGTTATGAGGTCTGGGGTCCGCTCACCCAACCAAGAATTCACAAAATGGGACAAACACCAAATTGAGACTCTGCATGCAGAATTCTGCTAAAATATCCTCCGTGTACAATGTAGAACACCAAATATGCATGCAGAGCAGAATTAGGCCGATACCCGCTAATGATCAAAATCCAAGAAAGAGCTGTCAAATTCTACAACCACCTAAAAGGAAGCGATTCCCAAACCTTCCATAACAAAGCCATCACCTACAGTGAAGAGTCCCCTAAGCAAGTTGGTCCTGGCGCTCTGTTCACACACAATCACACCCCACCCCACAGAGCCCCAGGACAGCAACACAATTAGACCCAACCAAATCATGAGAAAACAAAAAGATAATTACTTGACACATTAGAAAGAATTAACAAAAAAACAGAGCAGACTAGAATGCTATTTGGCCCTAAACAGAGAGTACACAGTGGCAGAATACCTGACCACTGTGACTGACCCAAACCTAAAGATAGCTTTGACTATGTACAGACTCAGTGAGCATATCCTTGCTATTGAGAAAGGCCACCGTAGTCAGACCTGGCTCTCAAGAAAAGACAGGCTATGTGCACACTGCCATCAAAATGAGGTGGAAACTGAGCTGCACTTCCTAACCTCCTGCCCAAATTATGACCATATTAGAGACACACATTTCCCTCAGATTACACAGATCCACAAAGAATTCAAAAACAAACCCGATTTTGATAAACTCCCATATCTACTGGGTGAAATACCACAGTGTGCCATCACAGCAGCAAAATTTGTGACCTGTTGCCACAAGAAAAGGTTAACCAGTGAAGAACAAACACCATTGTAAATACAACTCATATTTATGTTTATTTATTTTCACTTTTGTACTTTAACCATTTAACCAAACTGACTTGTTGGAAAGGTGGCATCCTATGACAGTGCCACGTTGAAAGTCGCTGAGCCATTTTACTGCCAATGTTTGTTTAGGGAGATTGCATGGCTGTGTGCTGGATTTGATACACCTGTCAGCATCGAGCGTGGCTGAAATAGCCCAATCCACTCATTTGAAGGGGTGCTGAAATAGCCCAATCCACTCATTTGAAGGGGTGCTGAAATAGCCCAATCCACTCATTTGAAGGGGTGCTGAAATAGCCCAATCCACTCATTTGAAGGGGTGCTGAAATAGCTCAATGCACTCATTTGAAGGGGTGCTGAAATACCCCAATCCACTCATTTGAAGGGGTGCTGAAATAGCCCAATCCACTCAATCCACTCATTTGAAGGGGTGCTGAAATAGTCCAATCCACTCATTTGAAGGGGTGCTGAAATAGTCCAATCCACTCATTTGAAGGGGTGCTGAAATAGCCCAATCCACTCATTTGAAGGGGTGCTGAAATAGCCCAATCCACTCATTTGAAAGGGTTTCCACATACTTTAGTATAGATAGTGTAGTTCTATGATAAATTGCATGGCCGAGGGCAACCCTCATCAAAATCACTCATCGTCTCATAAAACCCTGTTTTAACCTGATATTTTTCCAGTGATATCTTTAGTCATAAATGTAATGGCCACACAGTAAAGCTGCGCGTTGCTAACGTAAACAGTCTTAAAATCGCTGTGCTCTTTCTTTAGGTGGATTCCATCAGGGAATGGGGGGATTTTCTAGCAGACACAGTGGTTAATGAAACCTTCCTGGGTCCATCATTAACTATTTATAGATGCATGTTAGCATCCTGACGCTCAGCACAGCTCATCTCATCGCCTACACACAACTTGATGTTCCATTATACTCAGGCCCTAACAAAGTTCTGATTCACTCTCTCTCTTTCTATCTCTCTTTCTATCTCTCTTTCTATCTCTCTTTCTATCTATCTATCTCTCTTTCTATCTCTCTTTCTTTCTTTCTTTCTTTCTATCTATCTATCTATCTATCTATCTATCTATCTATCTATCTATCTATCTATCTATCTATCTATCTATCTATCTATCTATCTGTACTCGATATCATCTACTGTATCTTGCCTATGCTGCTCTGTACCATCACTCATTCATTCATATATCCTTATGTACATATTCTTTATCCCCTTACACTGTGTATAAGACAGTAGTTTTTTTGGAATTGTTAGTTAGATTACTTGTTCGTTATTACTGCATTGTCGGAACTAGAAGCACAAGCATTTCGCTACACTCGCATTAACATCTGCTAACCATGTGTATGTGACAAATAAAATTTGATTTGATTTGATTTGATTTTTATCTGTCTATCTATCTATCTATCTATCTATCTATCTATCTATCTATCTATCTATCTATCTATCTATCTATCTATCTATCTGTCTGTCTGTCTGTCTGTCTGTCTGTCTGTCTGTCTGTCTGTCTGTCTGTCTGTCTGTCTGTCTGTCTGTCTGTCTGTCTGTCTGTCTGTCTGTCTGTCTGTCTGTCTGTCTGTCTGTCTGTCTGTCTGTCTGTCTGTCTGTCTGTCTGTCTGTCTATCTATCTATCTATCTATCTATCTATCTATCTATTCAATTCAATTCAAGGGGCTTTATTGGCATGGGAAACACATGTTAACATTGTCAAAGCAAGTGAGGTAGATAATATACAAAAGTGAAATAAATAATAACAATGAACAATAAACATTACACTCACAGAAGTTCAAAAAAAAAAAAGACATTACAAATGTCTTATTATGTATATATACAGTGTTGTAACGATGTACAAATGGTTAAAGTACAAAAGGGAAAATAAATAAACATAAATATGGGTTGTATTTACAATGGTGTTTGTTCTTCGCTGGTTGCCCTTTTCTTGTGGCAACAGGTCAAAAATCTTGCTGCTGTGATGGCACACTGTGGTATTTCACCAAGTAGAAATGGGAGCTTATCAAAATCGGGTTTGTTTTTGAATTCTTTGTGGATCTGTGTTATCTGAGGGAAATGTGTGTCTCTAATATGGTCATAATTTGGGCAGGAGGTTAGGAAGTGCAGCTCAGTTTCCACCTCATTTTGTGGGCAGTGTGCACATAGCCCGTCTTCTCTTGAGAGCCAGGTCTGCCTACGGTGGCCTTTCTCAATAGCAAGGCTATGCTCACTGAGTCTGTACATAGTCAAACCTTTCCTTCGGTTTGGGTCAGTGACAGTGGTCAGGTATTCTGCCACTGTGTACTCTCTGTTTAGGGCCAAATAGCATTCTAGTCTGCTCTGTTTTTTTTTGTTAATTCTTTCCAATGTGTCAAGTAATTATCTTTTTGTTTTCTCATAATTGTGTTGCTGTCCTGGGGCTCTGTGGGGTGTGTTTGTGTTTGTGTACAGAGTTCCAGGACCAGCTTGCTTAGTGGACTCTTCTCCAGGTTCATCTCTCGGTAGGTGATGGCTTTGTTATGGAAGGTTTGGGAATCGCTTCCTTTTAGGTGGATGGAGAACTGAACACCTCCTTTCTGGATTTTGATAACTAGCGGGTATCGGCCCAATTCTGCTCTGCATGCATTATTTGGTGTTCTACATCGTACTCTGAGGATGTTTTTACAGAATTCTGCATGCAGAGTCTCAATTTGGTGTTTGTCCCATTTTGTGAATTCTTGGTTGATGAGCGGACCCCAGACCTCCCAACCATAAAGGGCAATGGGTTCTTTAACTGATTCAAGTATTTTTAGCCAGATCCTAATTGGTATGTTGAATTTTATGTTCCTTTTGATGGTATAGAATGCCCTTCTTGCCTTGTCTCTCAGATCATTCACAGCTTTGTGGAAGTTACCTGCAGCACTGATGTTTAGGCCAAGGTATGTATAGTTTTTTGTGTGCTCTAGGGCAACGGTGTTTAGATGGAATTTGTATCTGTGGTCCTGGCGACTGGACCTTTTTTGGAACACCATTATTTTGGTCTTACTGAGATTTACTGTCAGGGCCCAGGTGTGGCAGAATCTGTGCAGAATATCTAGATGCTGCTGTAGGCCCTCCTTGGTTGGTGACAGAAGCACCAGATCATCAGCAAACAGTAGACATTTGACTTCAGATTCTAATTGGGTGAGGCTGGGTACTGCAGACTTTTCTAGTGCCCGTGCCAATTTGTTGATATATATGTTGAAGAGGGTGGGGCTTAAACTGCATCCCTGTCTCACCCCACGGCCATGTGGGAAGAAATGTGTGTGTTTTTTGCCTATTTGAGTCTAAGGCTTTTTTTAAATCAACAAATCAAAATCAAATCAAATCAAATGTATTTATATAGCCCTTTGTACATCAGCTGATATCTCAAAGTGCTGTACAGAAACCCAGCCTTAAACCCCAAACAGCAAGCAATGCAGGTGTAGAAGCACGGTGGCTAGGAAAAACTCCCTAGAAAGCCCAAAACCTAGGAAGAAACCTAGAGAGGAACCAGGCTATGTGGGGTGGCCAGTCCTCTTCTGGCTGTGACGGGTGGCGATTATGACAGAACATGGCCAAGATGTTCAAATGTTCATAAATGACCAGCATGGTCAAATAATAATAATCACAGGCAGAACAGTTGAAACTGGAGGTGGAGTGGGGACAGCAAGGAGTGAACATGTCAGGTAGTCCTGAGGCATGGTCTTAGGGCTCAGGTCCTCCGAGAGAGAGAAAGAAAGAGAGAAAGAGAGAATTAGAGAGAGCATACTTAAATTCACACAGGACACCGGATAGGACAGGATAAGTACTCCAGATATAACAAACTGACCCTAGCCCCCCGACACATAAACTACTGCAGCATAAATACTGGAGGCTGAGACAGGAGGGGTCAGGAGACACTGTGGCCCCATCCGATGACACCCCTGGACAGGGCCAAACAGGAAGGATATAACCCCACCCACTTTGCCAAAGCACAGCCCCCACACCACTAGAGGGATATCTTCAACCACCAACTTACCATCCTGAGACAAGGCCGAGTATAGCCCACAAAGATATCCGCCACGGCACAACCCAAGGGGGGGGCGCCAGCCCAGACAGGAAGATCACATCAGTGACTCAACCCACTCAAGTGACGCACCCCTCCTAGGGACAGTATGAAAGAGCCCTAGTAAGCCAGTGACTCAGCCCCTGTAATAGGGTTAGAGGCAGAGAATCCCAATGGAAAGAGGGGGACCGGCCAGGCAGAGACAGCAAGGGAGGTTCGTTGCTCCAGAGCCTTTCTGTTCACCTTCACACTCCTGGGCCAGACTACACTCAATCATACGACCCACTGAAGAGATGAGTCTTCAGTAAAGACTTAAAGGTTGAGACTGAGTTTGCATCTCTCACATGGGTAGGCAGACCATTCCATAAAAATGGAGCTCTATAGGAGAAAGCCCTGCCTCCAGCAGTTTGCTTCGAAATTCTAGGGACAATTAGGAGGCCTGCGTCTTGTGACTGTAGCGTACGTGTAGGAATGTTCGGCAGGACCAATCTAGTCAGGATTCTAGCAGCCGTATTTAGCACTAACTGAAGTTTATTTAGTGCTTTATCCGGGTAGCCGGAAAGTAGAGCATTGCAGTAGTCTAACCTAGAAACAAAGTATGAGACTTTGAATTTGTTTTGTTTTTTTGTCAATTGGGGTGTGCAGGGTGCATACGTGGTCTGTTGTACGGTAATTTGGTAAAAAGCCAATTTGACATTTGCTCAGTACATTGTTTTCACTGAGGAAATGTACGAGTCTGCAGTTAATGATAATGCAGAGGATTTTCCCAAGGTTGCTTTTGACGCATATCCCACGGTAGCTATTGGGGTCAAATTTGTCTCCACTTTTGTGGATTGGGGTGATCAGTCCTTGGTTCCAAATACTGGGGAAGATGCCAGAGGTAAGGATGATGTTAAAGAGTTTTTGTATAGCTAATTGGAATTTGTTGTCTGTATATTTGATAATTTCATTGCGCATATACCATCAACACCACATGACTTTTTGGGTTGGAGAGTTTTTATTTTGTAGCTCATTCAAGGTAATTGGAGAATCCAGTGGGTTCTGGTAGTCTTTAATAGTTGATTCTAAGATTTGTATTTGATCATGTATATGTTTTTGCTGTTTGTTCATTGTTCATGTTCATTGTTATAGAGTCAAAAAGATTGGAGAAGTGGTTTACCCATACAACTCCATTTTGGATAGATAATTATTTGTGTTGTTGTTTGTTTGGTGTTTTCCAATTGTCCCAGAAGTGGTTAGAGTCTATGGATTCTTCAATGACATTGAGCTCTCTCATACAATAATGAGATGTTGTAGAGGGCCTATAATACAAACACAGTCACTGAACATCACTGAACTCTGTAAGCAGCGTACAGCATTCCCTGTGCATACAACAAAAGGCTTTAGTGAACGGCTAGCAGCTAGTGTTGGTTTAGCATCAGACACACGCTGGAGAGGCCTGTAGCAGCAGAAGGCTGATGTGATGTAACTTTACCAGTACAGACCAGTCCCTTAGGCAGCAGAAGGCTGATGTGATGTAAGTTTACCAGTACAGACCAGTCCCTTAGGCAGCAGAAGGCTGATGTGATGTAAGTTTACCAGTACAGACCAGTACCTGTAGCAGCAGAAGGCTGATGTAATGTAACTTTACCAGTACAGACCAGTCCCTGTAGCAGCAGAAGGCTGATGTGATGTAACTTTACCAGTACAGACCAGTCCCTGTAGCAGCAGAAGGCTGATGTGATGTAAGTTTACCAGTACAGACCAGTACCTGTAGCAGCAGAAGGCTGATGTGATGTAAGTTTACCAGTACAGACCAGTTCTTCGATAAATACGGACACAACAGACGGCTGAAGACAGCAAGCACTCCATAAAACCCCTTCAGTAGCCTTCTGGCATCACAATGGCAGCATAACTTCTAAGGCTCCCAACTACTGTCAGTAACATTAGAGATGTTTGGCATGTTAAGCCTTGCCTACTATCTACATTTTAGTCATTTAGCAGACACTCTTATCCAAAGCAGCTCACTGGTCACCATGGCAACACACACCCGTAGCACGTGCTCCAGCAGGTATATTTCACTGGTCATCCCCAAATCCAACACCTCCTTTGGCCGCCTTTCCTTCCATTTCTCTGCTGCCAGTGACTGGAACGAATTGCAAAAATCACTGAAGTTGGAGACTTATCTTCCTCACTAACTTTAAGCATCAGCTCTCAGAGCAGCTTACCGATCGCTGCAGCTGTACACAGCCCATCTGTAAATAGCTCATCCAACCAGCTACCTACCTCATCCAATATTTGTTTTTGTTTTCTGCTCTTTTGCACACCAGTGTTTCTACTTGCACATCCTCATCTGCACATCTATCACTCCAGTGTTAATTGCTAAATTGTAATTACTTTGCCACTATTGGCCTATTTATTTCCTTACCTCCGTACTTCATTTGCGCACACTGTATACAGATTTTTGTGTTATTGACTGTACTTTTGTTTATTCCATGTGTAACTCAGTGTTGTTTCTGTCGCACTGCTTTGCTTTATCTTGGCCAGGTCGCAGTTGTAAATGAGAACTTGTTCTCAACTGCCCTACCTGATTAAATAAAGGGGAAATAAAAATAAACAAATAAAAAGCAACTTACAGGAGAAATGTGCATTAAGTGCCTTGCTAAAGGGCACATTGGCAGATTTTTTATGTATTCTGATCGGGGATTTGAACCCGCAACCTTTCAGTGACTGGCCAAAAGCTCTTACAGTTTTTTTGGATTGCTCACACACTAAAATTAAAAGTAGTACACTATTAGCAAAACCTTACACTCAAGAAGCAAAACATCAGCCCATATTTGCACATCTATAAGCACATTGTCAACCTCACACTTGTTGCAAAACTCTACACACAGTGATTTGAAAACACTAAACACACTTAACATACATTACATACAAACATCTATCATGAAGTCACATCCTTGCAATACCAAAGCACTGACTGTCAGATTACCACACCGTCCAACCTATTGGTTCAACACAGTCATCAGGTGTGCAAACACTTGTTTGCTTAATTGTAGACACACCAATCAGGTGTATAAGCACTATAAAAAGCTGCAGGTGAGTTCATCGGTCTTCAAGCACAATGGAAAGAGTCAGAGAAAGAGTAAGAGGAGGACGAGGAGAACAAGGAGAACGAGGAGGAGGAGGAGGAAGGGGAGGAAGAGGAAGACAAGAAGGTGCTCAAAGAGGACCGAATCTGACAAATGAGATCCGCGCAACACTGGTTGACCACGTTGTCAACCACGGCCTGACGCTGAGGGAGGCTGGACTGCTGAGGGAGGCTGGACTGCGAGTACAGCCAAATCTAAGCCAATATACAGTGGCAAGTGTGATGAGAACATTTAGACTGGAAAATAGGTAAAAATATAATCATATCAAAAACATCTGCACGGTTTCAGTAACTGCTTACAGTACTGTATTCTATGCACTATCAGCACTTCTGTTACCTTTTCCTGTGAAATTACTGTACTATTGTATACTGTTTTTTTTCTACATAGGATGGAGGGTCAGGGACGACAAGGGGGAAGGCCTCCTATGTTCACAGAACAGCAAGAGAGGGAGATAGTAAACATGGTTTTGGCCAACAATGCTATAACACTCAAGCAGCTCCAAGCTAACATGGTCAATAACCACGCCCTTTTCAACGACATCCATCAGGTCTCAACATCAACACTGACACGCATCCTAAAAAAACAAACATATTCAAATGAAGTAAATTTATCGAGTGCCTTTCGAGCGCAATTCTGAAAGGGTGAAACGACTGCGGCATGATTATGCAGAGGTATGTATTCACTTTAGCAGTGTGATCTTGCATACTGTCTCCTAATCTTTTACTGTACTGTAATATGTATACTAGATCTACACTGAACTACACCATTTTGCCTGACACTGTTTTTCTGAGAGTTTTACGAATGGATGGAGAGGAGATCCAGCATGAGTTCATTTACGTAGATGAGGCTGGGTTCAACCTGACGAGAACACGAAGGAGGGGAAGAAACATCATTGGCCACAGGGCTATAGTCAATGTCCCAGGGCAACGTGGGGGTAATATAACACTCTGTGCAGCCATTACACAGAATGGGGTCCTCCACCGCCATGCCCATATGGGCCCTTACAACACAGCACTCATACTTACATTCTTGGACCAATTGCACAACATAACAGCAGCAAATCAAATCGATCATATGCAATACATTGTTGTCTGGGACAATGTGTCTTTCCACCTCTCTGCTCTGGTTCAGATCTGGTTTCAGCAACATCCACATTTCACCGTCCTATATCTTCCACCATACTCTCCATTCCTCAACCCTATAGAAGAGTTTTTCTCGGCATGTTGGTGGAAGGTATATGATCTCCGTCTCCAGGCTGAGGTACCCCTCATCCAAGCCATGGAGGAGGCCTGTGACCAGATGGAGGTAGCAGCAATGCAAGGATGGATTCGTCATTCAAGACGTTTCTTTCCAAGGTGTCTTGCTAATGACAACATTGCCTGCGATGTTGATCAAATTCTCTGGCCAGATCCAGCTAGGCGAAGAGACAATGTCTAGTTATTTAAAAAAAAAAAAATTTGATCTTACAATACGTAAGGTGACGTTTGGTTACAGTATTATGAATCTCCATTATGAATCTCCAGTTTCTTCAGTCTGCAACATTGGTCTTGTGTAGTGTTTGGTGAATTGACATTATATTTGTACTTTGTTGATAGTAGCCTACTCTAATCATAGGGAAGTAGAAATGCTAAAAGTGTTTTAGGTTTATCACAGCAGAGTGTAACTCGTGCAAACAGAGCATAGTAATGTGAAACGTGTGTGTTTCATATGGTAACAAAGTGTGGTTTTTAAAAAGAAGTGTATCGTTTTTACAAGAGTGTTTAATTTTGCAAAGGATCTGTAGTGTTTTGCTAATTGGGTGTGTGGTTGTGCTAATTGTGTGTAGTGTTTTGAAAACACGGGCCCTGTTTTGAAAATCGTGCTTAAGCAATCAAAAAAAACTGTAAGCACTAGGTTACCTGCCACCCCTATCTTTATGGTCACT
>NC_056437.1:16775533-16955533 GCF_018296145.1 Oncorhynchus tshawytscha
AACCCAGAACAGTCTGAATCCACAACCCAGAACAGTCTGAACACATCCACAACCCAGAACAGTCTGAACAAATCCACAACCCAGAACAGTCTGAACACATCCACAACCAGAACAGTCTGAACACATCCACAACCCAGAACAGTCTGAACACATCCACAACCAGAACAGTCTGAATACATCCACAACCTAGAACACACAACACAGTCTGAACACACAGAACCCAGCATTCCGACCAGAACAGGCCCAACATTCTGCACTTGACATATCTAGTGCTGAATTAAGATTAATGCAAGCCACTCAGACGTTCACTTAAATCTCCCATTGACATCAATGTATGATTTATGGTTGAAGTTAGGATTGGTGTCACACCCTGACCCTAGAGAGCTTTTTATTCTCTATGTTGGTTAGGTCGGGGTGTGACTAAGGGTGGGTTATCTAGGTGAATATATATATCTATGTTGGCCTGGTATGGTTTCCAATCAGAGGCAGCTGTTTATCGTTGTCTCTGATTGGGGATCATATTTAGGCAGCCATTTCCCCATTGTGCTTTGTGGGATCTTGTCTAGGTATACTTGCCTGCGAGCACTTCATTGAGCTTCACGTTTCGTTTAATGCTTTATTTGTTTTTTCTTTGAGTTTCTTTTCCTAATAAAGAGGATGGAAACACCACGCTGCATCTTGGTCCAGTTATTATAACGATCATGACAATTGGGCTGTCATAGTCAAAAGCATCAGTCGAGAATGATAGTATACAAGCTTATTAAAACCATTTCCACCATTTGACAGGATTCTGACATATCCGTTAAGATAATCCATATGATACATCTATGAAAGAATATTCTAATTATCAATATATTCATATTACACACTGGGAAAAACATATGGGGTTCAGTCTTAAAATAGAGAATGAATGAAGAGGTATTCATCTCTGCTGGAGTCCATCCTCTATAGACTGAGGCTAGATGTACAGTTCACTCTGTTTCTCCCATCAAACCTACACTATATAGATTGAATGTAAAAATCCTCAATCAAATCCCCCTGAGGGAAGAAGTCTGAGCTCATCTCCTGAGCTTTGTCTTTAGTGGTGGCAGACATATAATAGATGCTTCCTATCCTCTCTCTTTTCCTCTCTTCTCTCTCTTCTCACTCTTCTACTCTGGTGTCCTCTTGTCTCATCTTTTCAGTCCTCTTCTCTCTCACCTCTCTTTCATCCTTCTACTCTCTCTCCCAACTCTCTCCCAACTGTTTGGAATAACTATGTTATTGCATAGTAAGTAACCAAAACAGATACATTTTAACTGAGATTAGAGAAATACATTTATGTTGATGTGGATAGAAAGAGAGGAACACAAAGAGAGGCCGAGAGATAACGAGGAAGACAGAGAGAATGAGAGAGATGTAAAGAGAAAGATGAAGACAGAGAGAGAGAGAGGGGCAGAGAGATAGAGAGAAAGAGGAAGACAGAGCGAGAGAGACAAAGACAGAGAGAGGCAGAGAGATAGAGAGAACGATGAAGACAGAGAGGCAGAGAGAGAGAGAGAAGCACAGAGATAGGCACATGATCATATCCGGTTGTGTCATTTCCGGTCCCAACTTGCAGACTTGTTTACGTGTTGCTGTGCATTTTGATGCCAACCTTTGCTACCTGACAACTTTACGGTTTTTACTTTTTAATTACGTTTATATTTTTAGTTTTTCCCTCACTCAACTTTTTTTCATTCAACTTTTTCACTCCGGATGCTTTATCTAGACGTGGTTCGTCAGGACCTCCACCAGCCGAAGCTAAGTAGTAACATTAACATGATGCCTTCTAATTGCAGTCGCTGTACTCATAATATACAGGAGAATGATCGCCTTGCGGCGAGGATAGCTGTGCTACAAGCCCAGCTTCAGATGCAACCGTTAGGCAAGGGTAATGTCAGTGTAGGAAAGGATGAAACAGCGTCTGTGCCACCAGTAAGTACAGATAGTAACGTTAGTATAAATCCCCTCGCACGGTCCCCGCAGGACAACTGTCTCATGGCTTCTGGAGGAAAATGCTGTAGGAATGCTCAACCGGTGTCGTTCATTTAGCCGACAGAAACTTTCAACTGGGTCTGAGGCCAAGCCTTCTCTGGTCTTTTCTCCTCCCGTTACGGGGTCTGAGACGCCGAAGCTTCCCACCCTTAGCTCTGACAGATTGAAAACCCTAGTCATTGGCGACTCCATTACCCGCAGTATTAGACTTAAAACAAATCATCGAGCGATCATACACTGTTTACCAGGGGGCAGGGCTACCGACGTTAAGGCTAATCTGAAGATGGTGCTGGCTTAAGCTAAAACTGGCGAGTGTAGAGAGTATAGAGATATTGTTATCCACGTCAGCACCAACGATGTTAGGATGAAACAGTCAGAGGTTACCAAGCGCAACATAGCTTCAGCGTGTAAATCAGCTAGAAAGACGTATCGGCATCGAGTAACTGTCTCTGGCCCCCTCCCAGTTAGGGGGAGTGATGAGCTCTACAGCAGAGTCTCACAACGCAATCGCTGGATGAAACTGTTTTCTGCCCCTCCCAAAAGATAGCATTTGTAGATAGTTGGCCCTCTTTCTGGGACTCACCCACAAACAGGACCAAGACTGGCCTGCTGAGGAGTGACGGACTCCATCCTAGCTGGAGGGGTGCTCTCATCTTATCTACCAACATAGACAGGGCTCTAACTCCTCTATCTCCACAATGAAATAGGGTGCAGGCCAAGCAGCAGGTTGTTAGCCAGCCTGCCAGCTTAGTGGAGTCTGCCACTAGCACAGTCAGTGTAGTCAGCTCAGCTATCCCCATTGAGACCATGTCTGTGCCTCGACCTAGGTTGGGCAAAACTAAACATGGCGGTGTTAGCCTTAGCAATCTCACTAGGATAAAGACCTCCTCCATTCCTGCCATTATTGAAAGAGATCGTGATACCTCACATCTCAAAATAGGGCTACTTAATGTTAGATCCCTCACTTCAAAGGCAGTTATAGTCAATGAACTAATCACTGATCATAATCTTGATTTGATTGGCCTAACTGAAACATGGCTTAAGCCTGATGAAATTACTGGTTACACTAGTGACCATATCCCCCATGCATCCCGCAAAGGCGGAGGTGTTGCTAACATTTACGATAGCAAATTTCAATTTACAGAAAAAACAAAAAATGACGTTTTCGTCTTTTGAGTTTCTAGTCATGAAATCTATGCAGCCTACTCAATCACTTTTTTTATAGCTACTGTTTACAGGCCTCCTGGGCCATATACAGCGTTCCTCAATGAGTTTCCTGAATTCCTATTGGACCTTGTAGTCATAGCAGATAATATTCTAATTTTTGGTGACTTTAATATTCACATGGAAAGTCCACAGACCCACTCCAAAAGGCTTTTGGAGCCATCATCGACTCAGTGGGTTTTGTCCAACATGTCTCTGGACCTACTCACTGTCACAGTCATACTCTAGACCTAGTTTTGTCCCATGGAAAAAATGTTGTGGATCTTAATGTTTTTCCTCATAATCCTGGACTATCGGACCACCATTTTATTACGTTTGCAATTGCAACAAATAATCTGCTCAGACCCCAACCAAGGAGCATCAAAAGTCGTGCTATAAATTCTCAGACAACCCAACGATTCCTTAATGCCCTTCCAGACTCCCTCTGCCTACCCAAGGATGTCAGAGGACAAAAATCAGTTAACCACCTAACCGAGGAACTCAATTTAACCTTGCGCAATACCCTAGATGCAGTGGCACCCCTAAAAACTAAAAACATTTCTCATAAGAAACTAGCTCCATACAGAAAATACCCGAGCTCTGAAGCAAGCTTCCAGAAAATTGGAAATGGCGCCACACCAAACTGGAAGTCTTCCGACTAGCTAGGAAAGACAGTACCGTGCAGTATCGAAGAGCCCTCCCTGCTGCTCGATCATCCTTTTTTTCCAAATTGAGGAAAATAAGAATAATCCTAAATGTATTTTTCATACTGTCGCAAAGCTAAGTAAAAAGCAGCATTCCCCAAGTATGGATGGCTTTCACTTCAGCAGTAATAAATTCATGAACTTCTTTGAGGATAAGATCATGATCATTAGAAAGCAAATTACGGACTCCTCTTTAAATCTGCGTATTCCTTCAAAGCTCAGTTGTCCTGAGTCTGCACAACTCTGCCAGGACCTAGGATCAAGAGAAACACTCAAGTGCTTTAGTACTATATCTCTTGACACAATGATGAAAATAATCATGGCCTCTAAACCTTCAAGCTTCATACTGGACCCTATTCCAACTAAACTACTGAAAGAGCTGCTTCCTGTGCTTGGCCCTCCTATGTTGAACATAATAAACGGCTCTCTATCCACCGGATGTGTACCAAACTCACTAAAAGTGGCAGTAATAAAGCCTCTCTTGAAAAAGACAAACCTTGACCCAGAAAATATAAAAAACTATCGGCCTATATCGAATCTTCCATTCCAATCTTCCATCTTCCAAGTTCCTCTCAAAAAAAAATTGAAAAATCTGTTGCACAGCAACTCACTGCCTTCCTGAAGACGAACAATGTATACGACATGCTTCAGTCTGGTTTTAGACCCCATCATAGCACTGAGACTGCACTTGTGAAGGTGGTAAATGACATTTTAATGGCATCAGATCGAGGCTCTGCATCTGTCCTCGTGCTCCTAGACCTTAGTGCTGCTTTTGATACCATCGATCACCACATTCTTTTGGAGAGATTGGAAACCCAAATTGGTCTACATGGACAAGTTCTGGCCTGGTTTAGATCTTATCTGTCGGAAAGATATCAGTTTGTCTCTGTGAATGGTTTGTCATCTGACAAATCAACTGTAAATATCGGTGTTCCTCAAGGTTCCGTTTTAGGACAACTATTGTTTTCACTATATATTTTACCTCTTGGAGATGTCATTCGAAAACATAATGTTAACTTTCACTGCTATGCGGATGACACACAGCTGTACATTTCAATGAAACATGGTGAAGCCCCAAAATTGCCCTTGCTAGAAGCCTGTGTGTCAGACATAAGGAAGTGGATGGCTGCAAACTTTTTCCATCTACGTAACATTGCAAAAATCAGAAACCTTCTGTCCAAAAATAATGCAGAAAAATTAATTGTTGCTTTTGTTACTTCTAGGTTAGACTACTGCAATGCACTACATTCCGGCTACCCGGATAAAGCACAAAATAAACTTCAGTTAGTGTTATATACAGCTGCTAGAATCCTGACTAGAACAAAAAATATATATCATATTACTCCAGTGCTAGCCTCCCTACACTGGCTTCCTGTTATGGCAAGGGCTGATTTCAAGGTTTTACTGCTAACTTATAAAGCATTACATGGGCTTGCTCCTACCTATCTTTCTTGAATTGAGTGTAGTCTGGCCCAGGAGTGTGAAGGTGAACGGAAAGGCTCTGGAGCAACGAACCGCCCTTGCTGTCTCTGCCTGGCCGGTCCCCCTCTCTCCACTGGGATTCTCTGCCTCTAACCCTATTACAGCGGCTGAGTCACTGGCTTACTGGTGCTCTTTCATGCCGTCCCTAGGAGGGGTGCATCACTTGAGTGGGTTGAGTCACTGACGTGATCTTCCTGTCTGGGTTGGGAGCTTCCCCCTTGGATTGTGCCGTGGGGGAGATCTTTGTGGGCTATACTCGGCCTTGTCTCAGGATGGTAAGTTGGTGGTTGAAGATATCCCTCTAGTGGTGTGGGGCTGTGCTTTGGCAAAGTGGGTGGGGTTATATCCTTCCTGTTTGGCCCTGTCCGGGGGTATAATTGGATGGGGCCACAGTGTCTCCTGACCCCTCCTGTCTCAGCCTCCAGTATTTATGCTGCAGTAGTTTATGTGTCGGGGGGCTAGGGTCAGTTTGTTATATCTGGAGTACTTCTCCTGTCTTATCCTGTGTTCTGTGTGAATTTAAGTATGCTCTCTCTAATTCTCTCTTTCTCTCTGAGGACCTGAGCCCTAGGACCATGCCTCAGGACTACCTGGCATGATGACTCCTTGCTGTCCCCAGTCCATCTGGCCGTGCTGTTGCTCCAGTTTCAACTGTTCTGCCTGCGGCTATGGAATCCTGACCTGTTCACCGGATGTGCTACCTGTCCCAGACCTGCTGTTTTCAACTCTCTAGAGACAGCAGGAGTGGTAGAGATACTCTCAATGATCGGCTATGAAAAGCCAACCGACATTTACTCCTGAGGTGCTGACTTGCTGCACCCTCGACAACTACTGTGATTATTATTATTTGACCATGCTGGTCATTTATGGACATTTGAACATATTTGAACACATACTGGCCACCCCTCATAGCCTGGTTCCTCTCTAGGTTTCTTCGTAGGTTTTGGCCTTTCTAGGGAGTTTTTCCTAGCCATCGTGTTTCTACACCTGCATTGCTTGCTGTTTGGGGTTTTAGGCTGGGTTTATGTACAGCACTTTGAGATATCAGCTGATGTACGAAGGGCTATAAAAATAAACTTGATTTGATTTAGATACAGAGAGAGAGGAAGACAGAGAGACAAGCAGAGATAAGCAGAGAGATACAGAGAAAGAGGAAGACAGAGAGAGAGGCAGAGAGAGAAAGAGGAAGACAGAGAGAGAGGAAGACAGAAAGAGAGAGAGGAAGACAGAAAGAGAAAGAGGAAGACAGATAGAGAAAGAGGAAGACAGAAAGAGAAAGAGGAATTTAGAGATAGAAAGAGGAAGACAGCGAGAGAAAAAGACAGAGAGAGAAAGAGGAAGACAGGGAGAGAAAGACGAAGACAGAGAGAGAAGAGTGCCCTCACCTGGTCCTCAGTCAGTACGATCAGGCGGGTTACTATAATGTTCACAACGTTTCCTAGGCTGGCATCACGGTAAAGTTTGGCAACCTGACCTCCAGAAAAGAAGAAAAGACACAAAGTCAGACAAACTGTCACAACACTGGATCAGTGTTTTCTTCACACATACTGGGGTTGAAAACAGCAACCACACATCCAGATCACGCTGCGATTGAAATGTCTGTTTTCAGTTAGAGAGAACATTCTGTTAAAATGTTAATGAAAACAAAATTCTATCCAAAGAGAGAAACGCTTCGAATAAGTCCATTGTTCATGTTCTAATACTCTACATTGGCCTCTTTCCAATATCAGCAGGCTAGAGGTGCATCTTCATATCTTTCCTCCAGTCCTTCATCTGTATTGATGTGAAAGACCTGGACAGGTGAAAGTGAGTCCTGACTGCTTTGTAATATTCTGTGAACTCAAACTAACACAGGGCAGGAGATGAGGAAACAACTACATTAGACCATTGACATGAACCCATTTTAATAGTTTTTTGACCTTTATTTAACTAGGCAAGCCAGTTAAGAAACAAATTCTTATTTACAATGACGGCCTACACCGGCCAAACCCGGACGACGCTGGGCCAATTGTGCGCCGCCCTATGGGACTCCCAATCACGGCAGGATGTGATTCAGCCTGGATTTGAACCAGGGACTGTAGTGACACTGCGCCCCTCGGAAGCCCTAGTGATTGACTCCAACTCTATTGTCAGGCTTTTCAGTAATCAAAGCGAAAAGCCGGATCAAACTTACAATATTCATCACAGACAGGATATAGTGCTCGATGTCTTTGCGTCCATGGTAACCAACCATCATCTTATCAGCTACCACCAGGGTCTCTACAAAGCGCTCCATGCTGACCGACCGCCTCTGTCTGTAGCCCCTGCCGGGAAGGGAACTGTTGGACCCAGGGGCTGGGGTGGAAGAGAAGGAGTGAGAGGAGGAGGTTGGAGAGGTTGGGGAAGGAGTGCTATGTTGGCAGGGGCTCCCGCTTTTTGTGAGGTCTGCGGATGAAGGAGGGAGAGAAAAAAGATGCTCAACCAAGTGAGTAAAGTTGTTGTCTGATGATATGCTGTGAAAAAGAACCATCTCAGGTGATTAAATGAAATGGTTTATGGTTTATCTTTATCATCTTCACAGGGTGTGGTAACTTCAAAAAGAAAGGGAGCCTTTCATACTGTTCACCTCAATAGAAACATTTGAGGAAGATTATAAACTACTGATGATTTGATAACCAATAATCAGTTGAACATTTATTAAACATTTTAAAAACTATTCACTAAATTAAAACAAAATGAAACAATCAGATATACAGTAGCAGTCAAACGTTTGGACACACTTACTCATTCCATGGTTTTTCTTTATTTTTACTCTTTTCTACATTATAGAATAATAGTGAAGACATCAAAACTATGAAATAACACATGGAATAAAGTAGAAAACAAAAAAGTGTTAAACATGATTTTTTTATATATATTTGAGATTCCAACCTTTGCCTTGAGGACAGTTTTGCACACTTGGAATTCACTCAAACAGATTCATGAGGTAGTCACCTGAAATGCATTTCAATTAACAGGTGTGACTTGTTAAAAATACATTTGTGGAATTTCTTACCTCCTTAATGCGTTCGAGCCAATCAGTTGTGTTGTGACAAGGTAGGGGTGGTATACAGAAGATAGCCCTATTTGGTAAAATACCAAGTCCATAATATGACAAGAACAGTTCAAATAAGCAAATAGAAACAACAGTCCATTACTTTAAGACATGGTCAGTCAATCTGGAACATTTCAAGAACTTTGAAAGTTTCTTCAAGTGCAGTCGCAAAAACCATTAAGCGCTATGATGAAACTGGCTCTCATGAGGACCGCCACAAGAAAGGAAGACCCAGAGTTACCTCTGCTGCATAGGATAAGTTCATTACAGCTACCAGCCTCAGAAATAGCAGCCCAAATAAATGCTTCACAGAGTTCAAGTAACAGACACATCTCAACATCAACTCTTCAGAGGAGACTGTGTGAATCAGGACTTCATGGACAAATTACTGCAAAGAAACCACTACCAAAGGACACCAATAAGAAGAAGAGACTTGCTTGGGCCAAGAAACGTGAGCAATGGATATTAGACCGGTAGAAATCTGTCCTGCGGTCTGATGAGATTGTTGGTTCCAACCGCAGTGTCTTTGTGAGATGCAGAGTAGGTGAACAGATGATCTCCGCATGTGTGGTTTCCACCGTGAACCATGGAGGAGGAGGTGTCATGGTGTGGGGTTGCTTTGCTGGTGACACTGTCTGTGATTTATTTACATGTAGAATTCAAGTCACACTTAACCAGCATGGCTAACCAGCATGGTTTGCGCTTAGTTGGACTATCATTTGTTTTTCAACAGGACAATGACCAAACACACCTCCAGGTTACGTAAGGGCTATTTGACCAAGGAGAGTGTTGGAGTGTTGCATCAGATGACCTGGCCACCACAATTATTATTATTATTTTTTTTAAATCTTTATTTATACAGGTTCTTCTCATTGAGATAACATCTCTTTTCCAAGAGAAACCTGGTCCAATTGCAGCAGGGGGAACTGTCACACCCTGACCATAGTAAGCTGTTTATTCTCTGTGATGGTTGGGGTGTGATAGTGACTTGGGTGGGTCATCTAGGTGAAATGTATTTCTATGGTGGCCTGATATGGTTCCCAATCAGAGGCAGCTGTTTATCGTTGTCTCTGATTGGGGATCATATTAGGTAGCCATCTTCGTCATTGTGCTTGTGGGATCTTGTCTACATTTAGTTGCCTGAGTGCACAACAGTAGCGTCACGTTTCGTTTGGTTGGTTGTTTGATGTTTTGTTCAGTGAGTTATGTTTTTTTCAAATTATGTGGAACTCTACGCACGTTGCGCCTTTGTCTACTCATTACGACAAGCGTGACAGAAGATCCCACCTAAAACGGACCAAGCAGGGTGGCCAGGAGGAATGGACATGGGAGGAAATCCTGGATGGAGAAGGACCCTGGACGCAGGCCGGAGAGTATCGCCGTCCAAGAGAGCAGTTGGAGCAGCGAGAGCGGAACAGCAACGATACGAGGAGATAGAACAACGACGGAAGCACAGGAGATAGAACAACGACGGAAGCACAGGAGTTAGAACAACGACGGAAGCACGAGAGGCAGCCCCCCAAAAACATTTGGGCGGAGGCACACGGGGAGATTGGCAGAGTCAGGGTTTAGACCTGAGCCAACTCCCCGTGCTTACCGTGGGGAGCGTGTGACTGGTCAGGTACCGTGTTATGCGGTGATGCGCGTGGTGTCGCCAGTGCGCATTCACAGCCCGGTGCCCTCTTTTCCAGCTTCCCACAATTGCTGTGCTAGAGTGGGCATTCAGCCAGGACGGATTGTGCCGGCTCAGCGCTCCTGGTCTCCAGTACGTCTCCTCGGTCCAGGATATCCTGTGCAGGTTCTACGCACTGTGTCGCCAGTGCGCCTTCACAGCCCAGTGCGTCCTGTGCCTCCTCCCCGCACTCGCCCTGAGGTGCGTGTCATCAGCCCGGTGCCACCTGTACCGGTCCCACGCACCAGGCCTCCAGTGCGCCTCCACAGTCCAGTATGTCCTGTGCCTCTTCCTCACACTCGCCCTGAGGTGGGTGTCATCAGCCCGGTGCCACCTGTACCGGTCCCATGCATCAGGCCTCCAGTGCGCCTCCACAGTCCAGGGCTTCCAGCGACAGTTCCCAGTCCAGAGCTTCCGGCAACAGTTCCCAGTCCAGAGCTTCCAGCAACAGTTCCTAGTCCAGAGCTTCCCGGCGACAGTTTCCAGTCCAGAGCTTCCGGCGTTGTTTCACAGTCCGGAACCTGCAACGATGGTCCTCAATTCGGAACCTCCAGCGACGATCCACAGTCCAGAACCTCCTGAGAAGGTCCACGGTCAGGAACCTCCTGAGAAGGTCCACGGTCCGGAACCTCCTGAGACGGTCTGCGATCCGGAGCCTCCTGAGATGGTCTGCGGTCCGGAGCCTCCAGAAACGGTCGGCGGTCCGGAGCCTCCAGCGACGGTCGGCGGTCCAGCGCCTTCAGCAGGGGTTCTCAGTCCAGAGCCTCCTGCGACGATCTACGGCCCGGTTCCTCCTGCGACGATCCACAGTCTGGAGCCTCCGGCAACGATCCACGGCGGTCCGGTGCCTCCAGCGACGACCCACAGTCCGGAGCTTCCGGTGATGCGCCCCGCACAGGAGCCGCCCCCGACGCCCTGTGTCATCCATCATAGATGCCCACCCGGACTCTCGCCTATTGAGTCAGGTTTTGCGGTCGGAGTCCGCATCTTTGGGGGGGGTACTGACCATAGTAAGCTGTTTATTCTCTGTGTTGGTTGGGGCGTGATAGGGACTTGGTTGGGTCATCTAGGTGAAATGTATTTCTATGGTGGCCTGATATGGTTCCCAATCAGAGGCAGCTGTTTATCGTTGTCTCTGATTGGGGATCATATTTAGGTAGCCATCTCCCTCATTGTGTTTGTGGGATCTTGTCTACATTTAGTTGCCTTAGTGCACAATAGTAGCCTTACGTTTCGTTTGGTTGGTTGTTTGTTGTTTTGTTCAGTGAGTTTCGGTTTATTAAAATTATGTGGAACTCTACGCATGATGCACCTTGGTCTACTCATTACGATGAGCGTGACAGGAACAAAGTTTCAGACAAAACAACTGACATACGCTAAGACAATAATCCCCCGACCTCAACCCAATTGAGATGGTTTGGGATGAGTTGGACCACATAATGAAGGAAAAGCAGCCAACAAGTGCTCAGTATATGTGGGAACTCCTTCAAGACTGTTGGAAAAGCATTCCAGGTGAAGCTGGTTGAGAGAATGCCAAGAGTGTGCAAAGCTGTCATCAAGGCAAAGGGTGGCTACTTCGAAGAATCTAAAATCTAAAATATATTTTGATTTGTTTAACACTTTTTGGTTACTACATGATTCCATATTTGTTATTTAATAGTTCTGATGTCTTCACTATTATTCTACAATGTATAAAATAGTACAAATAAAGAAAAACCTTGAATGAGTAGGTGTGTCCAAACTTTTGACTGGTACTGTATGTCCATGAAGGTATAGCCAGAGCAGAGCCAGGAGAGGGCTGGAGATAGAATGGCAGTCAGACACACATTGGTAATCTGGTTCTTTGAACCTTGCAGCTGAAGGCTTCCCTTCCTTTATGGCCCAGATGCTCTGGGGAAGGGCTATAAGATAGAACATGTCAGGGCATGTCAACTTCCTGCCTGTGACAGCCTTCGCTGCTACTTATAAGACCTTGGCCCAAATACCTCCACATCCACCTGGTTCCCCTCCAATTCCCATCCCACCACACCACATCTCACAGGACACAGCTCTGCGGAGAGCCAGATTATGTGTATTGTTCATGAAAACACAATGTGAAAAGGAGTGTCCATTTGAATTCAGTGGTAGTAGTTGCTCTAGTTCTATAGTGCCCAGTCACAAGGCCTTTTTAGGATCCATTTCTGGTATATACGCCAGGCTGAGTGGAGGCCAGAACGGGTCAAGCTTACAGCAGCATGGTCATATCCACCGGAACCTGGGCCTAGAACCAAACCAGCACATCCTCTGTCCTGCTATGTATAGCTGCTTGTTTATGTCAGTCACCCAGTTCAGAGTCGGTCCAGGCTGAGGAGAGGGGAGGGGAGGGGAAGAGAGGAGAGGAGAGAATGGTATAGAAGAGAAGAACAGAGCAGAGAAGAGAAGTGCAGAGAAGAGCAGAGAAGAGAAGTGCAGAGAAGAGCAGAGAAGAGAAGTGCAGAGAAGAGAAGTGCAGAGAAGAGAAGTGCAGAGAAGTGCAGAGAAGAGAAGTGCAGAGAAGAGCAGAGAAGAGAAGTGCAGAGAAGTGCAGAGAAGAGAAGTGCAGAGAAGTGCAGAGAAGAGAAGTGCAGAGAAGAGCAGAGAAGAGAAGAGAAGTGCAGAGAAGAGCAGAGAAGAGAAGAGAAGTGCAGAGAAGTGCAGAGAAGAGAAGTGCAGAGAAGAGAAGAGAAGTGCAGAGAAGTGCAGAGAAGAGAAGCGCAGAGAAGAGCAGAGAAGAGAAGCGCAGAGAAGTGCAGAGAAGAGAAGTGCAGAGAAGAGCAGAGAAGAGAAGTGCAGAGAAGTGCAGAGAAGAGAAGTGCAGAGAAGTGCAGAGAAGAGAAGCGCAGAGAAGAGCAGAGAAGAGAAGCGCAGAGAAGTGCAGAGAAGTGCAGAGAAGAGAAGTGCAGAGAAGAGAAGTGCAGAGAATTGCAGAGAAGAGAAGCGCAGAGAAGAACAGAGAAGAGAAGCACAGAGAAGTGCAGAGATGTGCAGAGAAGAGAAGTGCAGAGAAGTGCAGAGAAGAGAAGAGCAGAGAAGTGCAGAGAAGAGAAGTGCAGAGAAGAGAAGAGAAGTGCAGAGAAGTGCAGAGAATAGCAGAGAAGAGAAGTGCAGAGAAAAGCAGAGAAGAGAAGTGCAGAGAAGAGCAGAGAAGCGCAGAGAAGTGCAGAGAAGAGCAGAGAAGAGCAGAGAAGAGAAGTGCAGAGAAGAGCAGAGAAGAGAAGAGAAGTGCAGAGAAGTGCAGAGAAGAGAAGAGAAGTGCAGAGAAGAGAAGAGAAGTGCAGAGAAGTGCAGAGAAGAGAAGCGCAGAGAAGAGCAGAGAAGAGAAGCGCAGAGAAGTGCAGAGAAGAGAAGTGCAGAGAAGAGCAGAGAAGAGAAGTGCAGAGAAGTGCAGAGAAGAGAAGTGCAGAGAAGAGAAGTGCAGAGAAGAGAAGCGCAGAGAAGAGCAGAGAAGAGAAGCGCAGAGAAGTGCAGAGAAGTGCAGAGAAGAGAAGTGCAGAGAATTGCAGAGAAGAGAAGCGCAGAGAAGAACAGAGAAGAGAAGCACAGAGAAGTGCAGAGATGTGCAGAGAAGAGAAGTGCAGAGAAGTGCAGAGAAGAGAAGAGCAGAGAAGTGCAGAGAAGAGAAGTGCAGAGAAGAGAAGAGAAGTGCAGAGAAGTGCAGAGAATAGCAGAGAAGAGAAGTGCAGAGAAAAGCAGAGAAGAGAAGTGCAGAGAAGAGCAGAGAAGCGCAGAGAAGTGCAGAGAAGAGCAGAGAAGAGCAGAGAAGAGCAGAGAAGAGCAGAGAAGAGAAGTGCAGAGAAGAGCAGAGAAGAGAAGCGCAGAGAAGTGCAGAGAAGAGCAGAGAAGTGCAGAGAAGAGAAGAGCAGAGAAGTGCAGAGAAGATTCTTCACCAACCTGAGATGCCACAGCTGAACTCGTGTTGGCTGGGTTGCTGCTGCGGCGAGGGAATGGAAGACTTTTTATATATAACATGCTGCTGTCCTTCTCCCTGGTCCCATTGGCTGGAAGTTGTGGAGGATATATTCTTGAGTGGCTCTATTAAATACTGCTCTTCTTCTGTAGTAATAACACCGTGCTTGTTGAGAAACAAGGACATCGAGAGAGACAGGTTATAAGCAAAGTATGCAAACAATGTCACAACACTCACACTTAAACACAACATTTCAATTGATCTTATTGTAGTTTTTAAATAATTACATAACACCATTAAAAAATATCTAACAATTTTGCCAAAAGTAATTTCAAATACGACCAGCCTAAATGGCCTTACAGTAAACCATTTTAAGCTGTTTATATGAAATTGCTTTTGACAAATAACCATTTTCAATATAGTCATCAACATATTGTTTCACAAATGAGTATTATTAACCAGTATTATTATTATTAACCAGGTTGAACGCTTTGTTCTGCACAACAACAATCATCTGTGAAATTATTGGCACCCTGAGTCAGGGCTAAATGGCTAATGGTGTGTTACAGCCTGAGTCAGGGCTAAATGGCTAATGGTGTGTTACAGCCTGAGTCAGGGCTAAATGGCTAATGGTGTGTTACAGCCTGAGTCAGGGCTAAATGGCTAATGGTGTGTTACAATGAGTCAGGGCTAAATGGCTAATGGTGTGTTACAGCCTGAGTCAGGGCTAAATGGCTAATGGTGTGTTACAGCCTGAGTCAGGGCTAAATGGCTAATGGTGTGTTACAGCCTGAGTCAGGGCTAAATGGCTAATGGTGTGTTACAGCCTGAGTCAGGGCTAAATGGCTAATGGTGTGTTACAGCCTGAGTCAGGGCTAAATGGCTAATGGTGTGTTACAGCCTGAGTCAGGGCTAAATGGCTAATGGTGGTGTTTACAGCCTGAGTCAGGGCTAAATGGCTAATGGTGTGTTACAGCCTGAGTCAGGGCTAAATGGCTAATGGTGTGTTACAGCCTGAGTCAGGGCTAATGGCTAATGGTGTGTTACAGCCTGAGTCAGGGCTAAATGGCTAATGGTGTGTTACAGCCTGAGTCAGGGCTAAATGGCTAATGGTGTGTTACAGCCTGAGTCAGGGCTAAATGGCTAATGGTGTGTTACAGCCTGCTTCAGGGCTAAATGGCTAATGGTGTGTTACAGCCTGAGTCAGGGCTAAATGGCTAATGGTGTGTTACAGCCTGAGTCAGGGCTAAATGGCTAATGGTGTGTTACAGCCTGAGTCAGGGCTAAATGGCTAATGGTGTGTTACAGCCTGAGTCAGGGCTAAATGGCTAATGGTGTGTTACAGCCTGAGTCAGGGCTAAATGGCTAATGGTGTGTTACAGCCTGAGTCAGGGCTAAATGGCTAATGCCTGAGTCAGGGCTAAATGGCTAATGGTGTGTTCCACCCTGAGTCAGGGCTAAATGGCTAATGGTGTGTTACAGCCTGAGTCAGGGCTAAATGGCTAATGGTGTGTTACAGCCTGAGTGGGCTAAATGGCTAATGGTGTGTTACAGCCTGAGTCAGGGCTAAATGGCTAATGGTGTGTTACAGCCTGAGTCAGGGCTAAATGGCTAATGTGTGTTACAGCCTGAGTCAGGGCTAAATGGCTAATGGTGTGTTACAGCCTGAGTCAGGGCTAGGTGTGTTACAGCCTGAGTCAGGGCTAAATGGCTAATGGTGTGTTACAGCCTGAGTCAGGGCTAAATGGCTAATGGTGTGTTACAGCCTGAGTCAGGGCTAAATGGCTAATGGTGTGTTACAGCCTGAGTCAGGGCTAAATGGCTAATGGTGTGTTACAGCCTGAGTCAGGGCTAAATGGCTAATGGTGTGTTACAGCCTGAGTCAGGGCTAAATGGCTAATGGTGTGTTACAGCCTGAGTCAGGGCTAAATGGCTAATGGTGGCTAATGTTACAGCCTGAGTCAGGGCTAAATGGCTAATGGTGTGTTACAGCCTGAGTCAGGGCTAAATGGCTAATGGTGTCCTTACAGCCTGAGTCAGGGCTAAATGGCTAATGGTGTGTTACAGCCTGAGTCAGGGCTAAATGGCTAATGGTGTGTTACAGCCTGAGTCAGGGCTAAATGGCTAATGGTGTGTTACAGCCTGAGTCAGGGCTAAATGGCTAATGGTGTGTTACAGCCTGAGTCAGGGCTAAATGGCTAATGGTGTGTTACAGCCTGAGTCAGGGCTAAATGGCTAATGGTGTGTTACAGCCTGAGTCAGGGCTAAATGGCTAATGGTGTGTTACAGCCTGAGTCAGGGCTAAATGGCTAATGGTGTGTTACAGCCTGAGTCAGGGCTAAATGGCTAATGGTGTGTTACAGCCTGAGTCAGGGCTAAATGGCTAATGGTGTGTTACAGCCTGAGTCAGGGCTAAATGGCTAATGGTGTGTTACAGCCTGAGTCAGGGCTAAATGGCTAATGGTGTGTTACAGCCTGAGTCAGGGCTAAATGGCTAATGGTGTGTTACAGCCTGAGTCAGGGCTAAATGGCTAATGGTGTGTTACAGCCTGAGTCAGGGCTAAATGGCTAATGGTGTGTTACAGCCTGAGTCAGGGCTAAATGGCTAATGGTGTGTTACGGCCTGAGTCAGAGGCTAAATGGCTAATGGTGTGTTACCTGAGTCAGGGCTAAATGGCTAATGGTGCGTGTGTTACAGCCTGAGTCAGGGCTAAATGGCTAATGGTGTGTTACAGCCTGAGTCAGGGCTAAATGGCTAATGGTGTGTTACAGCCTGAGTCAGGGCTAAATGGCTAACGGTGTGTTACAGCCTGAGTCAGGACTAAATGGCTAATGGTGTGTTACAGCCTGAGTCAGGGCTAAATGGCTAATGGTGTGTTACAGCCTGAGTCAGGGCTAAATGGCTAATGGTGTGTTACAGCCTGCTTCAGGGCTAAATGGCTAATGGTGTGTTACAGCCTGAGTCAGGGCTAAATGGCTAATGGTGTGTTACAGCCTGAGTCAGGGCTAAATGGCTAATGGTGTGTTACAGCCTGAGTCAGGGCTATATGGCTAATGGTGTGTTACAGCCTGAGTCAGGACTAAATGGCTAATGGTGTGTTACAGCCTGAGTCAGGGCTAAATGGCTAATGGTGTGTTACAGCCTGAGTCACATAACATTGCAGGCTGCAGCACATAGAACTAACTAACAGCTCTGCTCTGCTCTGTGTGTTGCACTGCAGTCAGATGTAGAAACACCCCACACTCTGAAGCAATTTGATAAATCATGTTATAACAACCAATTACACCTAGAACAACGCTGTAATTACTGGGACTGGAACCAAAATACACAGCTCTCTGACCTGGAACACCCCCTTTGTAACAGAAATTGAAAAGGTACTTCAGAATGTGTTTATAAAAAACATTGGCACGCTGTTTCCCTCCGTAAAAACCCACAACGAAACCAATTAACCAAATATGACAACTTGGCACACTCCGGCAAGAAACACAGATTTGATAAATGCCTAGCAGAGTGTGATGTCAAGATATCAAATATGTCTAGCAACTTACAAGATTACACTTCAGATACATTTCAGTTTTGTCCATTTTTGGTACTATTAAAATGGTCAGAGGCGGAACAGACCTAATTCAATGTATGTACATGTTTTTCTCCACATAATTGTGATTGGCACAGAGGAACAGAGCTTTCTTCTTGTTCTGAGATGTTTCAAAGTAAAAGAGGGGGATGAGAGGGGGATAGGGTGATAAGAGGGTGGATAATGTGGTATAAGAGGGGGGATAAGAGAGGGGATAAAAGGGGGATAAGAGTTTGGTCAGTCTGTCAGTGGTGAGTTTTAATGAAGACAGTCTGGCAGTCTATCAGTGGTGAGTTTTAACAAAGAAAGTCTGGTCAGTCTATCAGTGGTGAGTTTTAATGAAGACAGTCTGGCAGTCTGGCAGTGGTGAGTTTTAACAAAGACAGTATGGTCAGTCTATCAGTGGTGAGTTTTAATGAAGACAGTCTGGCAGTCTATCAGTGGTGAGTTTTAACAAAGACAGTCTGGTCAGTCTATCAGTGGTGAGTTGTAATGAAGACAGTCTGGCAGTCTATCAGTGGTGAGTTTTAATGAAGACAATCCGGTCAGTCTATCAGTGGTGAGTTTTAATGAAGACAGTCTGGCAGTCTATCAGTGGTGAGTTTTAATGAAGACAGTCTGGCAGTCTATCAGTGGTGAGTTTTAACAAAGACAGTCTGGCAATCTATCAGTGGTGAGTTTTATTGAAGACAGTCTGGTCAGTCTATCAGTGGTGAGTTTTAATGAAGACAGTCTGGCAGTCTATCAGTGGTGAGTTTTAATGAAGACAGTCTGGCAGTCTGTCAGTGGTGAGTTTTAACAAAGACAGTCTGGTCAGTCTATCAGTGGTGAGTTTTAATGAAGACAGTCTGGCAGTCTATCAGTGGTGAGTTTTAATGAAGACAGTCTGGCAGTCTATCAGTGGTGAGTTTTAACAAAGACAGTCTGGTCAGTCTATCAGTGGTGAGTTTTAATGAAGACAGTCTGGCAGTCTATCAGTGGCGAGTTTTAACAAAGAAAGTCTGGTCAGTCTATCAGTGGTGAGTTTTAATGAAGACAGTCTGGCAGTCTGGCAGTGGTGAGTTTTAACAAAGACAGTATGGTCAGTCTATCAGTGGTGAGTTTTAATGAAGACAGTCTGGCAGTCTATCAGTGGTGAGTTTTAACAAAGACAGTCTGGTCAGTCTATCAGTGGTGAGTTGTAATGAAGACAGTCTGGCAGTCTATCAGTGGTGAGTTTTAATGAAGACAATCCGGTCAGTCTATCAGTGGTGAGTTTTAATGAAGACAGTCTGGCAGTCTATCAGTGGTGAGTTTTAATGAAGACAGTCTGGCAGTCTATCAGTGGTGAGTTTTAACAAAGACAGTCTGGCAATCTATCAGTGGTGAGTTTTATTGAAGACAGTCTGGTAGTCTATCAGTGGTGATTTTAATGAAGACAGTCTGGCAGTCTATCAGTGGTGAGTTTTAATGAAGACAGTCTGGCAGTCTGTCAGTGGTGAGTTTTAACAAAGACAGTCTGGTCAGTCTATCAGTGGTGAGTTTTAATGAAGACAGTCTGGCAGTCTATCAGTGGTGAGTTTTAATGAAGACAGTCTGGCAGTCTATCAGTGGTGAGTTTTAACAAAGACAGTCTGGTCAGTCTATCAGTGGTGAGTTTTAATGAAGACAGTCTGGCAGTCTATCAGTGGCGAGTTTTAACAAAGAAAGTCTGGTCAGTCTATCAGTGGTGAGTTTTAATGAAGACAGTCTGGCAGTCTATCAGTGGTGAGTTTTAACAAAGACAGTCTGGTCAGTCTATCAGTGGTGAGTTTTAATGAAGACAGTCTGGCAGTCTATCAGTGGCGAGTTTTAACAAAGAAAGTCTGGTCAGTCTATCAGTGGTGAGTTTTAATGAAGACAGTCTGGCAGTCTGGCAGTGGTGAGTTTTAACAAAGACAGTATGGTCAGTCTATCAGTGGTGAGTTTTAATGAAGACAGTCTGGCAGTCTATCAGTGGTGAGTTTTAACAAAGACAGTCTGGTCAGTCTATCAGTGGTGAGTTGTAATGAAGACAGTCTGGCAGTCTATCAGTGGTGAGTTTTAATGAAGACAATCCGGTCAGTCTATCAGTGGTGAGTTTTAATGAAGACAGTCTAGCAGTCTATCAGTGGTGAGTTTTAATGAAGACAGTCTGGCAGTCTATCAGTGGTGAGTTTTAACAAAGACAGTCTGGCAATCTATCAGTGGTGAGTTTTATTGAAGACAGTCTGGTAGTCTATCAGTGGTGAGTTTTAATGAAGACAGTCTGGCAGTCTATCAGTGGTGAGTTTTAACAAAGAAAGTCTGGTCAGTCTATCAGTGGTGAGTTTTAATGAAGACAGTCTGGCAGTCTATCAGTGGTGAGTTTTAATGAAGACAGTCTGGCAGTCTATCAGTGGTGAGTTTTAACAAAGACAGTCTGGTCAGTCTATCAGTGGTGAGTTTTAATGAAGACAGTCTGGCAGTCTATCAGTGGCGAGTTTTAACAAAGACCGTCTGGTCACTCTATCAGTGGTGAGTTTTAATGAAGACAGTCTGGTCAGTCAATCAGCGGTGAGTTTTAACAAAGACAGTCTGGTCAGTCTATCAGTGGTGAGTTTTAACAAAGACAGTCTGGTCAGTCCATCAGTGGTGAGTTTTAATGAACACAGTCTGGCCAGTCCATCAGTGGTGAGTTTTAACAAAGACAGTCTGGACAGTCCATCACTGGTGAGTTTTAATGAAGACAGTCTGGCCAGTCCATCAGTGGTGAGTTTTAACAAAGACAGTCTGGCCAGTCCATCAGTCTAAGATCAACACTTTTAAGAGGAACAATACCTAAGCTTTGATTAGCTGCCTCGTTAAGGCCCACAGAAAGCAACACAATCCCTTTCTTTATTTTTTCACTGGAGAAACTCAAGCCCCGTTCATAACCTCCTTGTCTAGTCCCTTACCTCCAAACAGACACGTCTCATAGATCTGACACTACCAGATAGTCCTGGGCTGGGGCTGTGTGGAGCTATTACCATATCGCCTGCACTCATCCATCCAACCTCTTCAGATCTACAACAAATGCCTAGGGGTAAGTTAGGGGCTAGGGGATGATTTGGGACTGGGCATTAGTTTATCTGGGGAAACTGAAACCCGAGGAAAAGTTTGATGCATCCCTAAAACAAGAGAGTTGGTCCTGACTGTTTAGTAAGCAAACAGAAAGACAGCCCTGCATGTTTACTGTCACAGTCCATTGAGAAGGATAGGTGTGGGGTACACTATGGTGAACTGACTGTCTGGCTGGCTGCCTGGCAATGTGTTGGTTCTTTATAGTGGGCAGACTAACTGGTTGGCTGGCTGGTTTCTGGCTGGCTGCATATTAGGTTCTTTATAGTGGGTGGACTGGCTGGCTGGATGGCTGACTGCCTGGTTGGCTGGCTTGCTGGCTGGCTGTGACTAAAGCTCTGATGATCCTGTAGAGAACTTTCCTCATCAGCCTTATCTTATTGTGCCCTATCCTAACAGTGTCACTGTGCCCTATCCTAACAGTGTCACTGTGCCCTATCTTAACAGTGTCACTGTGCCCTATCCTAACAGTGTCACTGTGCCAGGTGGAGGGAGGCCAACATGCTATTTAGCAAACTACACTCTGTCTAATCCTGTAGAGCTGTGGGTTTGTCTGAGGTAAGCAGAGCAGAGCAGAGCAGAGAGACGGCATAGTATTAACTCTCTGTGACTTAGACAGGGAGAAGACTGGTCAGTGGGGGCCTCCTGGCCTCCTCACAAAACAGGTCCTTGAGTACTATTCAAACACACTCAAATATACACAAATACACTCAGACATACTCAAAACTAAAGTCACAGAAAGCCATGAAGGGGAGTAGAGTGGTGGTGGGTGTTCTACGAAACACAAAGATCAGGTTGTCCTCTCTTCCATCCCATCATCACACATTCCAATACTGCTTGGCTACTACATACAGCAGCTTCCTTCCAACACACCGCCGGACCAAACACATCCCATGGTACTCACCAAGCCCTTACAGTTACTGAGCGCTACTCTGGTGGAGCTGTACTGATCCTGCAGGTATCCTACGTAGTGGCAGTTCTCCACCACGTCATGTCTCCACTCCAGGCCCTCTCTCCCCCAGTACTCCACCGTGAAATGTTTGGACACCAGGTGGGGGTTGAGGGTCAGGTTTAAGTGAAAGTGCTTTCCGTAAGCTGACAGTCTGTAGAAGAGCCGGGACTGGGCCGGGTCCTGTTCGGCGTGGTCAGTTGGCTCTGGGCCAATGGTGGTGTTGGTGGCGTCGGCGGTTCGTCTCCTGCGACCGGGCTTGTGATGTTTCACAGTGTAGCTGAGGAAGTCCCCGTTCTCATCCACTCGCACTGGAACAGTCAGCTGGTAGTGCTGCAAGTAGGACAGGTACTCGTCTTTTACAGAAAATAATGAATGGGGGGATGGAGGGACGAGCCATCGGAGGAGGGGTGTATGAGGAAGAGAAAGAGACAAATGAGAGGGATCTAGTCATTGCAGAATACATACAGGATACACACTACAGATAGTAGGACTCATAGAACGTAGAATGTCAGTGTATGTCTATAGTGGAACTCAGACAGTGACAGGACAGACATGACCTCACAGTGTGCCAGAGCTAGCAGGTTGTGATTCATCCCTCTAAAACAACAGTGAGGTCAGGATCACCAGATGTTACAGATGTCTCAATGACTGACTGACCACTGACCATGTGCAGCAACCATACCTACACCTGCCTCGCTGCTTAGAGGAATCACTTTCTCTAAAGGAGAGCATTTCTAGTACCTTGATAGATGTGCACAAACCCCTTTTATGCAGTCTATCACGAATAGTGCCCTCTAGTGGCCACATGGGTGGAATGTTATTCGTAATTTTCATAATTTCATAATTAATAAAGGTTATAAAAATAAAACTGGTATGTCTATGTCAAACAGTTTTGGTATATTTCAATCTTCTGTGATGTATATAAAGTGTAATATTGGGATACAAACTCAAAATGGAATACATTTCTACTCTATATCTAACATGGTACAGGTGTCACCGTTTTTAAGCCCATAACCATTTGTTTGAGGTGTATCCTTTTGTTTCAAAGTAGATCTATTTAAGACGACCATGAATCACTGTATGAATCAGATTTAGCCCACTGCAGTAAGAGGTTATTAAGCAATGCGCAATCATACCTTGTGAGTTGTGCGAAAGTCTTTGGAATTCAGAGGAAGCCATGACCACCACCATACTCAATATCAATATCCAAGTCAGCGTCTTCCACAAAATTTCCATAATTTAGAGAAAGGTCTGACATGGGGTTGGGGGGAGGAGGGTTGAGGGGGTGGTGGTGCTATTGATGGGCTAGGAAAACACGTTCAGTCCGGCGTGCCTGGCACCATAACAAGCCCATGGTTTTAGGTCCTCTGTGTGGGAAATGTTATCACTACTTCTCCTTCTCTTCTCGTCTCATCCAGGTCTCACACAGAGAATGTCTCAGAGACACTCAGCTTCCTCCTGAGGGCAACTGACACTGGCGTTTCCCCTCTGAGCTCATGTCAGCCACGCGGTGGTGATGCTAGAATCCAGCAGTAGATCAGTCAGTCTCTTCAAACACATCCCATGCAGCACATCTATAGATCTAGATCTATATTGGAAGCTTGTCTTGACCAATCCATATGTATACCTGTGAATACATAATTTCATAGGTAAATAAGCATACATGTTACAAAATAACTGATAAACCAGTACTGATAAACCAGCCTGCTAAACCAGCCTGCTAAACCAGTACTGCTAAATCAGCCTGCTAAACCAGCCTGTTAAACCAGTACTGATAAACCAGCCTGCTAAACCAGCCTGCTAAACCAGTACTGCTAAACCAGCCTGCTAAACCAGTACTGCTAAACCAGCCTGCTAAACCAGCCTGCTAAACCAGTACTGCTAAACCAGTACTGCTAAACCAGTACTGATAAACCAGCCTGATAAACCAGCCTGCTAAACCAGTACAACTAAACCAGCCTGATAAACCAGCCTGCTAAACTAACACTGCTAAACAAGCCTGCTAAACCAGTACTGATAAACCAGCCTGCTAAACCAGCCTGCTAAACCAGTACTGATAAACCAGCCTGCTAAACCAGTACTGATAAACCAGCCTGCTAAACCAGCCTGCTAAACCAGTACTGATAAACCAGCCTGCTAAACCAGTACTGCTAAACCAGCCTGCTAAACCAGAAAGATAAACCAGAGGCGTGTGTTTAAGGACGTTTATGACACCATACCATCTCCACAACCTAAGGAGAAGTCAGCCTCTCAGACGTTCAACAGCAAGTCAACAACTACAATAACCCATTGATCAAGTACAAAAGCAGCGTGTGCTGATGTCCACCAGCCTCCTCAGTCAACACAGCACCTGTCTCTATAACAGGTTGTGTCATCTCTATCCCACTGATTCTCTCTGCAGCCAGGAGCAAATCAACAGATCAATGTTGGTGTCAGCAAGCCCTCTGAGTGTGTGTGTGTGTGTGTGTGTGTGTGTGCCCTGTGTGTGTGTGTGTGTGTGTGTGTGTGTGTGTGTGTGTGTGTGTGTGTGTGTGTGTGTGTGTGTGTGTGTGTGTGTGTGTGTGTGTGTGTGTGTGTGCAAATAACGCAGAAGTAAAGGTGTAATAATCAGGTAATAACCATATAATAATGCACACATTCATCACATTCATCCATTATTAACCTATCAAGCAATTGATCAATCAATCAATAAAACCATGTATATTTCAAATCACTTACCGGATATTCTTCAACAAAGAGAAGGTCACTCACTCACACAGCTCATAAATTGCATGTCATACTGTTAGAACCAAGCGCAGGCGAGGTTCTATGTTTAAGGTCCTAGCGAAAATGACGCGTAAATTCCACCAATCACCTCTGATCTATCGGATGCGCGTAAAGACAGTACGGGTGGGTATCTGTCTATGGATCGGATCCATAGTGTTGGAAGCGGCGTGTTGTATCTTCTCTAAAGGCTATATAACCAACATAGCTGCACATATCCAGACAGCAGCGCTAAATCTACTTGGCCACTCCGTCTGACCCAGACAGTTGGCACTCGGCCCGAATACATCAGACTACAACGACCGACCAAGCGACAAACCGATCGCTAAAATAAAAACAAGTGACTTTACAGTGCTTCTGTTAATCTAGGAGGCTATGTAATTCAACTACAACTGGAATGTAATACAAACAGTCCAGCGCTGTTCTTATTTTAGGGATTTCGAAAAGAGTTTGAAAATGCCGGGAATCATTATTGTTAGTAGCCTAGCCTAGGCACTCTATCTCGGCAAGTCATTTGAGTTTGTTTGACTTTGCCGACACACACAGACTGTTCTTACAGATGTGGATCTGTTTTAGTGAGTTACAAATGTAACAGTGCAATATAAAGTAGCCTGGGCTATGCCAAGTGCTCATAGGCATCAAAACAGTTTTAAAAGATACACTGTTCTATAAAAATGATGGAATAAATAGTGGATGCAAGTTTGCAACTTTAACCAACATTTAGGCTACTCACCAAACACTGTGAGGAATTGTAAGTGCCTATAGGGTATACTTTTTCACTTTTGATATATTTCTCGTTTTGTTAAAATCACAAAAGAGATTTTCCAAAATATGTAGTCCACAATGTGAAAGTTAAGTCATTGCATTTTCTGTTATTTTCTAAAGATGGATAGTCTACAGGTTTTAAAGAAGAGGGATCTGCGTTGGCTCCATTAAACGTGCATGAGTTGTGTCTATGGAGTGCTGATAGACTTCAAGCAGATAGTTACCGTCTTCATTTTCATTGGCAGCGACAAAACCCAACTGTGGAGAGTAGAGTACAGATTGCAGACAATAGACTTCGTCTGCACTGAGTTCCGTGGTAGCCAGATCACTTCTGTCCTCTGTGCATCTCTTCTCGGTTTATGCCATTCTCTTTTTCTTGGACTCTCATACCGCTACTGCAGTGGCTCGCTCCCCTTGAGAAAACAGAGGAGCACAGGCTAAGATACAACTCACTTTGCAGAAAATAGTCTATCCCCAAGAATAAGGATACCTAATTTATAGCCCAACTGTCCTTTTTAAAATAGACTTGGTGTGTTTGCTGAGTTGTTACTTTTGGATAACGCAGGTAGTACTCTGCTTAATAATAGCAAATAGACTAGGTCTAGGACAGTGCATGTAACACAGCTAAATTGAGATGAAGTATAGCTCCCTTTAATACAGTATACCCGGTCTGGAACCACAGCCAAGTTCCGAGCTGCTTCAAATTGGCAGCTTTTTCAGGCTGGGCGGTTCAGTTTACGTCATTGCAGATGTGCCTATTCTAACCATGTGTGCGCATGCTCCGATCTAATATCACGTGCAGGGGGTAGAAATAGGGCGCAATAACCGTCAGCGCAAAGTGTAGCATCATTTGTATTTTTATTTCACCTTTATTCAACTACGCATGTCAGTTAAGAACAAATTCTTATTTACACCGAAGACCGAACAAACGGCAAAAGTTCCTCCTGCGGGGACGGGGGCTGGGATTTAAAAAAATAAAAACATGTAAATATAGAACAAAACATACATCATGACAAGAGAGACAACATAACACTACATAAAGAGAGCCCTAAGACAACAACATAGCAAGGCAGCAACACACGACAACACGGTAGCAACACAACGTGACAACAACATGGTAGCAACACAACATAGTACAAACATTGGACACAGACAACAATACATCACGCAAATCAGCCACAACTGTCAGTAAGAGTGTCCATGACTGAGTCTTTGAATGAAGAGATTGAGATAAAACTGTCCAGTTTGAGTGTTTGTTGCAGCGAACTGAAAAGAGGAGCGACCCAGGGATGTGTGTGTTTTGGGGACCTTTAACAGAATGTGACTGTCAGAACGGGTGTTGTATGTGGAGGATGACGGCTGCAGTAGATATCGCATTGACAGTATATGCCAACAATCACAGTAAGAACAAAGAACATATGGCATACTTAAAAGTATTTATTGCAACAAAGATAAACACAGACCTAGCTAAAAACAAACCTAGACCTAGCTAATATGTAAAGTGTAATGAAATTGGTCAGCTTTAATAGCCTGCCCTAGACCTTGGCACCTTTTGGTATATCCATCTATACACTGTAAAATATGTAGAATTCTATATGCCTACTTTTTGACAAAACTAACAATAACCTGCATTTAATCTTAATACTACACTGACACTCCAACACACATAACCTTTATTTAACTAGGTAAATCAGATAAGAACAAATTCTTATTTACAATGACGGCATATATCCCAGAACAGTGGACTGCCTTGTTCGGTGGCAGAACATTTTTTTTCTTACATTGTCAGCTCGGGGATTCGATCCAGCACCCTTTAGGTTACTGGCCCAACCCACTAACCACTAAGCTACCTCTTCTGATGATTAAACACATAACTATTTGAAGGACTGTTGCGCCATCAAGTGTTCAAAAACTATATAGCAACTTTCACATTTCACAATTACCTGTCATCATTACCTGATTGAATTCCAGCCTAAATAGCAAAACTGAAATGTAAATAATCCTCCAGGGAGTCTTTGATCAAAGGGAATCCCCTCCAGTTCTCTCTCTCTCTGCATGCTGGGAGTGATTGGTGCATGCTGGGAATTGTTTGAGTGAAGGAGTGCGTGTGTTGTGGAGAGTTAGATATTCACAACTTTCTTTCGGTTTGCTATTTCTTGGTGGCATTTTTTTTGTTGATGCATGATTAACGTTATTATTTTTGTTGTGGTAGAATTAAGTATTTTGTTTTCGTATCGAAATTACCCTGATTTTGGCGGGGATGGCAGCCCGAATGGGGATGCCGTCCCTGTCACTTCGGCATGGCTTTAGGTGTGTTACTGAAGCTGCTGTCACAGTGGAGGAGTTTCTGGTCGCCGTAGGAGAGAAGGTAGGCTATGAGAATATTGCGTATGCATCCCGGATGAATAAAGCTGTGGTGGTATTTCTTAAAGAAGAGTGTCTAGTTGATCGGATGGTTGAGCATGGTGTACTTCTTAAAGGAATGTTTATTCAAGTTACGCCGCTTTTTTTCTCCGTCAACAAGGGTAACGATTTCAAATGTACCACCGTTTATTCCTAATGAGCTATTGGAGCGCGAGTTATTGCGCTTTGGGAAGTTCGCCAGTTCAATTAAGGTTGTCCCGTTGGGTTGCAAACACCCGGCGTTGAAACAGGTAATGTCATTTCGGCGACAGGTGTTTATGTTTTTGGACTCACCGGAGCAGACTTTAGAGTTATCGTTTAAAATCAAGTATGACAATAGATTGTATATGGCTTATGCTAGTACGGGTAGTCAACGGTGTTTTGAGTGTGGGGATGTTGGTCATAAGCGACATGCTTGCCCGAAAAGGGAGAAGGCAGAGGGAGGGGCACAGGTGGTCATCGTAACGCCTGGGCCCACTGATGTAGGGAGAGGTGAGCTGACAGCGGTAGAGCAGCCACAAGCACCTGTTGCTGAGGAACAAGTTATCCGTGTTGAGGGCACGGGGTTGCAACTTGTATTAGAAGGAAATGTTATGCTACAGAAAAGTATTGTTGTAGAAGGTAAGGATGTATTTGAAGAGCCAGTTCCTCAGACTGGTGAGCAGGTGCCCAGTATGAGTGCTGGGGTAAAGGAGGGGGTTCATGTGGAGCTAGGCTCCCAGGGAGTGGAGGAGATGCCCACTACGAGTGCTGGGGTTCATGTAGAGCTAGGCTCCCAGGTAGTGGAGGAGTTGCCCACTACGAGTAATGAGGTACAGGAGGGTTTGCATGTGGAGCTAGGCTCCCAGGTAGTGGATGAGATGCCCACTACGAGTAATGAGGTACAGGCGGGTTTTCATGTGGAGCTAAGCTCCCAGGTAGTGGAGGAGATGCCCACTACGAGTGCTGGGGTTCATGTGGAGCTAGGCTCTCAGTTAGTGGAGAAGATGCCCACTATGAGTAGTGATGTTCAGGTGGGGCTAGTCTCCCAGATAGTGGAGGAGATGCCTGGTACGAGTGATGAGGTGCAAGTGGAGAGTGTTGAAAGGGATGTGGTGGTGGGGAGTGTTCTCAGCTGAGGAGGATCAAGAGAAGGATATGGATATCTCTTTGGATATGACAGCTGCTGGTGCGGACTCAGTTTATGATCTAGAGGAGGTAAATGAGTTTCTGGATCAGACTTTTGGGAAATCTGTCAAATTGGCAGATTATTTTGATGTAGATAAGTTTGTGAGGTCAGCTGTGATGTTACAGAAGACGGTGGGGTTAGACCAGCTGAGTGAGAAGAAGCGGTTTCGCTTGAGGAAATTTATTACTGCTGTTGCAGCAGCAAAAGGTGGTGGGAAACGTGTTCAGGTTAAGAGAAGATTAAAACAATGATGATAATCATGCTTCATAGGGTGTCTTTTTTCTCGTTGGTTTCTCTGTGGTTTCTTCTGCTTTTCTTTTCTCTTTTCTATATGGAGGTACTAAGGGTAGGTTCTCTCAGTATGAATGGGGGAAGGGACAGGAATAAGAGGGCTTGGGTATTAGAAGTAATAAAACAGAAAAGGCTTAATGTAGTTTTCCTACAGGAGACACATAGCGATGAGGAAAATGAGGTTGACTGGGGTATGTGGTGGGAGGGGCAGCATGTACTCAGTCATGGTACTAATTTCAGTGCTGGGGTGGCAATATTGTTTTCCTCAGGCTTAGGGGTGACTGTGGTATCTACAACAGAGATTGTCAAGGGTCGGGTTTTATTGGTCAAGGTGGATGTTATGGTTTTTTTTTTATTTTTATGTTTATGCTCCTAATGAGGGTACAGAGCGTATTGCTGTATTTGATCAACTAAAGGAAATGTTAAGACAGTGTGACCAAGAGGGGTGTATGGTTTTAGGGGTGACTGGAACTGTACAGTGGATTTTACTGTTGATCGCACCGCTGAAGAACCTCACCTGCGGTCAGCCACTTGCCTGTCTGGCCTATTAACTGAGTTTGAGCTTTCTGATGTGTGGAGAGTAAGGAATGCCAAAGTTAGGCAGTACACATGGCTAAAAATTAATGAAGGTCGTGTCAGTGCAGCACGGTTAGACAGGTTGTATGTATCTGAGCAATACTGTAGTAGGGTTGGAAAGTGTGCCATTACTCCTGTGGGTTTCTCTGATCATCATATGGTTACTGTTGATATTCACTTGTCCTGTCCACGAAGGTCATCACCTTACTGGTATTTTAATGTTAAATTGTTACATGATGTCATGTTTTGTGACAGGTTTTTGTTGTTTTGGGAAAAATGGAGGGGTATAAAAGGGAATTTTGAGTCCTTGAGACAATGGTGGGAGGTTGGGAAGGCCCAAATATGAGTTTTTTGTCAACAGTATACTGCTCTGTCTCAAACTGAATTTAAAGAGACTATCAAGGCCCTTGAACAGGACATCAAATCTATTGAATTGAAGCTGCTCACTCAGAATGACTCTGGACTAGTCATGAACTTACAGGACAAGAGACATGAACTGAGGTCGTTTCTGCATGAAAGAGTGAAGGGTGCCTTGATTAGGTCTTGTTTCGCTTCCCTCAAGGATATGGATGCTCCTAGTGCTTTTTTTTTTAACCTAGGAAAGTCGACATTTCAACGTAAACAGATGGTCTGCCTTCGTCTCCCTGATGGGAAGGTGACCACGAATGATATTGAAATGCGTCAACATGCCGTGGATTTCTACTCGTCCCTTTATAAGGCGGAGGATTGTGACTCTATGTGTACTGAACAGTTGTTACATGGTCTTCCTAAATTGGGACCTGAGCAGAGAGTCGCATTGGACGCTGACATTACACTGCAGGAGCTGTCCACAGCAGTTATGCAGCTCTCAACAGGCCGAGCCCCTGGCATCGATGGTTTACCATCTGAGTTTTATAAGCACTTTTGGGGGTCTATTGGGGAGGACTTTTATGAAGTGATGTGTGAATCTTTTCATGAGGGTTCTCTTCCTGTATCCTGTCAACGTGCAGTGCTTTCACTGTTGCCAAAAAGGGGATTTGGCTCTCATAAAAAATTGGAGACCTGTTGCTTTGCTGTGCGCAGAATATAAAATTGTTTCTAAATGTCTCTCAAACAGGTTGAAAGAGTATCTGGGGTTGTTGATCCACAAGGACCAGTCCTACTGTGTACCTGATCGCTCTATTGTTGACAACTTGTTTCTGATAAGAGATGTTTTAGACATTTGTAAACTGTCTGATGTAAATGTGGGTTTACTTTCGTTGGATCAGGAGAAGGCTTTTGATCGTGTGGACCACCAGTACTTGTTTAAAATAATGAAAGCCTTTGGGTTTGGGGATGTTTTTCTGTCTTGGGTGAATTTACTGTATGCTGGAGCCTCGTGTATGGTGAAGGTGGGTGGTGGTTTAAGTTGCCCCATCCCTGTCGAAAGGGGCATCAGGCAGGGATGCCCAATTTCAGGGCAGTTATATAGTCTGGCGATTGAACCAATGCTTTGTTTTTTAAGAGCGAAGCTTACTGGTTTCTTTGTGCCAGGTGTAACGAAGGGTCCCACGATAGCACTGTCTGCGTATGCAGATGACGTGATAGTTTTTATTACAGGGGTGAGGATGTTAAGGTTCTCTCAAACGCTTTAAAGGTGTATGAGGGGGCCTCCTCAGCTAAAGTCAATTGGGGAAAGAGTGAAGCGCTGTGGGCAGGTCAGCTTCAGATGGGGTCTACTCCACGGTTACCAGGGGGCTTCAGTGGGGCAGAGATGGAATGAAGACTTTGGGGGTTTTTCTAGGCTCTGATGTCTTTCAAAAAAGAACTGGGAGGGTGTAGTGGAGAAAGTGTGTGCCAGACTGTCAAGGTGGAAATGGGTGTTGCCCCAGCTGTCTTATAGGGGACGGGTCCTGGTAGCTAATAATCTTGCTGCTTCTACCCTGTGGCACAGACTAATGATTTTACAGCCACCAAAGGGTCTGATACAAGAGCTTCAGAGGACCCTTGTCAATTTCTTCTGGTCTGGGCAACACTGGATTAAAGCTGCAGCCCTGTACCTGCCACTGCACGAGGGTGGGCAAGGCCTGGTGGACATTTCCTCTAGGATCACGGCTTTCAGGCTCCAAGCAGCCCAGAGATTGTTGTACAGAGACTGTTCTAGCTGGGTCGAAACAGCCTACATATTGATGAGGAGAGCGGGCTGTTTGGGCTTCGACAAGCATCTTTTCCTCTTAAAGCTGGAGGGGGTGATTTGACTGGCCTGACTCCATTTTATGAGTCTGTTATGCAGGCTTGGAGAGTCTTTGTCAAGTCCCGTAAGGCCTGCACGCCACCAGGGATGTGGCTTTTTGAAGAGCCTCTTTTTCACAACACTGCCATCCAGTCCCGTGTTCTGGGTTCAGCTAGCCTACGTTCATGCCTGTTAGGCGTGGGGTGTACCAAGCTGGGTCATCTGATGCAGAGCAGGAGCAGATTGGAGGAGCTGGGAGAAAGAGCGGGGATCCGATCATCTCGTCTACTGAGGAGGGTCGTCGATGAGGTCTGCGATTCCTTGCCAGTGCTTCATCTGCAGTATGTGACTGACACTTCCAATTCTGATCGGTGGAAGGAGGGTCTGGATTATGTGTTCCCTGCACTGATTGTTAGTGCTGCGATGGGGGCATTTGAAGAGGACGTGGGGACGCTGCTTTCCTTCGATACCCCAGAGCTGGGGGAGTTCAAGGAGGTGGGAAAGAAGGCCATGTACAGAATATGTGTAAAGGTGTCCCATGCCTCTTCCCTGGAAGGGGTAAAATCGACGAGGTGGGCGGATGTGCTTGGTCCAGGTGCCTCTCCAAAAGGCTGTTGGCGATCATTATATAAACTGCCTATTGATAAGAGGACAGCTGACCTCCAATGGAGGATAATACATGGAGCTATAGCCACCAATATGCATCTGGTACACCTGGATCCTACTGTTGGGGAGGGGTGTCCATTCTGTGGTGGGTCTGAATCTCTGGCACATCTGTTTTTATTGTGTCCCAGGTTGGTTGGGATGATTGAACTGATCACTGATTGGTTCTCAACGTTGGGAGAAGTTTTCTCTTCCCAACTGTATATATTTGGGCCAAAGTACAGGTTCAGTCAAAAGGGTGTAGTTGTGTTGCTTAATTTTGTGTTAGGGGCAGCAAAATTAGCGATATGGAAGACCCGAAAGAACAGCATTCGGGGACAGGGGTCTGTGGATGTGGTGGGAATGCTGGAGGGAATGTTGGCAGCGAGACTAAGGATTGAGTTTGCCTATGCCTATTACAAACTTGTCAACAATATCGATCTGTTTTTGAGTATATGGGGTATACAGAGGCTGTTGTGTGTAGTTACTGTGGATGAGGAATTGGAGTTGTGTTTTTAATTGATGTGTAACTGTGGTTTTGTATGAGTATTTATTGTGTGGTGGGCCCCCAGACCCAATAAAGAGTATTTAAATCTCACTCACTCACTCACTCACTCACTCACTCATAGATTTAAGCAAAAAATATTGGAATCACCATGGTCATAAACTGTCAACTCCATCTGCCTGAGAGATAAAAATAGAATATGAATTTTGGTTTGAATATGTTACATTAAATTCGGTTTTAGAGTTATAAAGCAACTGTGGAAAAACAAAATTGCTACTGTATATACCACTTGAATGAAGAAGAAAAATTACATAAACGCTGTCAGATTTTTGTCTAACATAAACTCCGTCAGAGTGCTGAAAGATCTTATAGAATGGTTATGTTTTCAAATAAATAATTTCCCTATTTTACAAATATTTGTGTTGAACTTTTATTTTTAGAGGCAAAAAATATGTCTGTTTTAAGTGTCTGTTGTCAACTCCGTCACTGATGGCTAACTCCTTTGGTCAATATTATGGAGTTGGCAGACAGCACAAACAGATCTGGTACCACAGTACATACACTGAGTATACAACACATTATGAACACCTGTTATTTCCATAACATAGACTGACCAGGTGAATCCAGGTGAAAGCTATGATCCCTTATTGATGTCACTTGTTAAATCCACTTCAATCAGTATAGATGAAGTGGAGGAGACAGGTTAAAGAACCATTTTTAAGCCTTGAGATAATTGTGATATGGATTGGGTATGTGTGTTATTCAGAGAGTGAATGTGAAAAACATAAGATTTAAGTGCCTTTGAACAGGGTATGATAAAGGTGAGGGTTTTTTGCTTTGGGGAGGGTTGTGTGTTTTTTTTATTGGGCACAGGGGAGGGTAGTGTGTTTTTTATTGGGCACAGGGAGGGTTGTGTGTTTTTTTTTTTATTGGGCACAGGGAGGGTTGTGTGGTTTTTTTATTGGGCACAGGGAGGGTTGTGTGATTTTTTTATTGGGCACAGGGGAGGGTTGTGTGTTTTTTTATTGGGCACAGGGGAGGGTTGTGTGGTTTTTTTATTGGGCACAGGGGAGGGTTGTGTGGATTTTATTGGGCACAGGGGAGGGTAGTGCATTTTTTCACTGGTTTACATCTGCTCTTTTGCAGGTTTTACTTTATAATTTCTTCCAACCTAGCAACATTTCCTCATCTGCTTGTATGCAACTCCCTTATATCAAGGTGTTTTGGTACTGCCCTTTTGCACTACGCTTTTCCGTGTGCTCACTTTTACTATACCATAGGTCAATATAGTCTACCAGTCTAACGGTCTATCCTGCCCTCTATCCACCATTCATAGTGACAGTAGTGGTAGGTGGATCGTTTGTCCAGATATGCAATAGGCTAACTAGAAATATATTACCCATGAAAGCATTCAAAACTGCATACATTTTCAATATGAATTCACAAGAACAAATACAAATAGCTGATAGACAGTGGAGAGGCCAGGTGCATCATTGAGCATGAAAGAATATCGAAGTCACAGAAAGGCACAGTAGCAGGCCAGTCTGGCTGTATTTTTATTTCTGATCCTGAATGCGCTGTCTGTTGCAAATCATTATTCTCCCAAGTCCTATAATCATTTGGCCACATAGATAAACAAAGATAAATCACATAAAGAATTATATAAAAATGTGAGTAAAAAGCTTAAATGAAAATTTGGGCAAAAAGGCAAACTCAGCTCCATCATTCAATTAATCAAATGGCTCATTCATCACAAAACCCACCGATATGACCAATTTAATTACCTTTTTAATTGGGAAGATTAGCAAACTTAGGCATGACATGCCAGCAACAAACACTGACACTAAACACTGATGTATAACTGATCAAATTATGAAAGACAAGCCTTGTAATTTTGAATTCCATAAAGTGAGTGTGGAAGAGGTGAAAAAAATATTGTTGTCTATCAACAATGACAAGCCACTGCGGTCTGACAACGTTGATCGAAAATTATTGAGGATAATAGCGGACGATATTGGCACTCCTATTTACCATATCTTCCATCTAACCCTACGAGAAAGTGTGTGACCCAGGCCTGGAGGGAAGAAACGTAATTCTGCTACTCAAGAATAGTACAACCCCCTTTACTGGCTCAAATAGCCGACCAATCAGCCTGTTACCAACCCTTATGTGATACTATGCGTCTTGTTGAGAGGTGTAGAAGTCAGGCGCAGGAGAGCAGGGATGTCTGAGAAGCGTTTTTAATAATATAGTCCACCAATACAAATGGCACAGGAAAAAATCCCAAAACTACGCTCTCGAATACTCGTGCAAACAAACGGAGGAACAAACACAGTTCCGACACTTTACATACACGTGCGTAATAGCGAAAAAACAACAAACATCAAATACAATCGAGCGCAATACACACAAGTCTAATCCTGCACGAATTACGGCAGGTAACAGGTGCCCTATATACCCACAGAAATCAAAGCAATTGAAAACCAGGTGTGAAAAGGAACACAGACAAAACAACCAGAAAAAGGGATCGGGTAGCGGCTAGTAGACCGGCGTCGCCGAGCGCCGCCCGAACAGGGAGAGGAGTTACCTTCGGTAGAAGTCGTGACAGTACCCCCCGACGCGCGGCTCCCGCAGCACGACGACGCCGGCCTCGAGGACGACCCGGAGGACGAGGCGCAGGGCGATCCGGATGGAGGCGGTGAAACTCCCTTAGCATAGGTGGATCCAGTACGTCCTCCACCGGCACCCAGCATCTCTCCTCCGGACCGTACCCCTCCCAGTCCACGAGGTACTGAAGACCCCCACCCGATGCCTCAAGTCCAGTATGGACTGAACTGCATACGCTGGCGCCCCCCGATGTCCAGGGGGCGGAGGGACCTCCCGCACCTCATCTTCTTGAAGCGGACCAGCCACCACCGGCCTGAGGAGAGACACATGAAACGAGGGGTTAATACGGTAATACGGGGGGAGCTGTAACCTATAACACACCTCGTTTATTCTCCTCAGGACTTTGAATGGCCCCACAAACCGCGGAACCAGCTTCCGGCAGGGCAGGTGGAGGGGCAGGTTTCGGGTCGAGAGCCAGACCCGGTACACACCGGGGCCTCGCTGCGATGGCGGTCGGCACTGGCCTTCTGCCGCCCTTCGGCCCGTTTAAGGTACCTGTGGGCGGCCTCCCAGGTTTCCCTTGAGCGTTTCACCCAATCGTCCACCACAGGAGCCTCGGTCTGGCTCTGATGCCATGGTACCAGGACCGGCTGATAGCCCAACACACATTGGAAGGGTGACAGGTTCGTAGAGGAGTGAGTTCTGGGCCATCTCCGCCCAGGGGATGTACTTCGCCCACTCCCCTGGCCGGTCCTGGCAATACGACCGCAAAAACCTACCCACATCCTGGTTCACTCTTTCCACCTGCCCATTACTCTCGGGGTGAAACCCAGAGGTCAGGCTGACCGAGACCCCCAAACGTTCCATGAACGCCTTCCACACCCTGGACGTGAACTGGGGACCCCGATCAGAAACAATATCCTCAGGCACCCCGTAGTGCCGGAAGATGTGAGTAAACAGGGCCTCCGCCGTCTGTAGGGCCGTAGGGAGACCGGGCAAAGGGAGAAGACGACAGGACTTAGAAAACCGATCCACAACGACCAGGATCGTGGTGTTGCCCTGTGACGGTGGCAGATCGGTCAAGAAGTCAACCGACAGGTGTGACCAAGGCCGCTGTGGAACGGGAAGGGGTTGTAACTTCCCTCTGGGCAGGTGCCTAGGAGCCTTTCACTGAGCGCACACTGAGCAGGAGGACACATAAACCCTCACGTCCTTGGCTAAAGTGGGCCACCAGTACTTCCCACTAAGACATCGCACCGTCCTCCCAATCCCCGGGTGACCAGAGGAGGGGGATGTGTGAGCCCACCAAATTGACCTGTCTCTAACCTCCAGCGGAACATACACCCGTCCCGCTGGACACTGTGGAGGAGTGGGGTCAACACGCGATGCTCGCTCAATGTCTGCGTCCACCTCCCACCTTACAGGTGCCACTAGACAAGAAGCCGGGAGGATGGGCGCAGGATCAATGGCCCGCTCCTCCGTATCATATAGTCGGGACAGTGCGTCTGCCTTAGTGTTCTGGGAGCCTGGTCTATAGGAGATGGTAAACCTAAATCGGGTGAAAAACATGGCCCACCTTGCCTGACGAGGGTTCAGTCTCCTCGCTGCCCGAATGTACTCTAGATTACGGTGGTCAGTCCAGATGAGGAAAGGGTGCTGGGCCCCCTCAAGCAAATGTCTCCACACCTTCAGGGCTCTGACAACAGCTAGCAGCTCCCGATCCCCCACGTCATAGTTTCGCTCCGCCGGGCTGAGCTTCCGAGAAAAGAAAGCACAGGGGCGGAGCCTCGGTGGCGCACCCGGGCGCTGGGAGAGCACAGCTCCAACCCCAGCCTCGGATGCGTCCACCTCCACTATAAATGCCAAAGAAGGGTCCGGATGCGCCAGCACGGGAGCCGAGGTAAAAAGAGCCTTCAGGCGACCAAAAGCCCTGTCCGCCTCAGCCGACCACCCCAGACGCGTCGGCTCCCCCTTCAGCAGTGACGTAATGGGCGCAGCCACCTGCCCAAAACCCCGGATAAACCTCCGGTAGTAGTTGGCAAACCCTAAGAACCGCTGCACCTCTTTTACCGTGGTTGGAGTCGGCCAATTACTCACGGCTGCAATGCGGTCATCCTCCATCACCAACCCCGATGTGGAAATGCGATATCCAAGGAAGGAGACGGCCTGTTGGAAGAACGAGCATTTCTCAGCCTTGACGTACAGGTCATGCTCCAACAGTCGCCCAAGTACCCTGCGCACCAGAGACACATGCGCGGCCCGTGTAGCGGAATAGACCAGAATATCATCGATGTAAACCACCACACCCTGACCGTGCAGATCCCTGAGAATCTCATCCACAAAAGATTGGAAGACTGCTGGAGCATTCTTCAACCCGTACGGCATGACGAGGTACTCATAATGGCCAGATGTGGTACTAAACGCCGTCTTCCACTCATCTCCCTTCCGGATACGCACCAAGTTATATGCACTCCTGAGATCCAGTTTTGTGAAAAACCGTGCTCCGTGAAATGACTCAATCGCCGTGGCAATGAGAGGTAGCGGGTAACTATACCCCACCGTGATGGAATTTAGACCTCTATAGTCAATGCACGGACGCAGACCACCCTCCTCCTTCTTCACAAAAAAGAAACTCGAGGAGGCAGGTGAGATGGAGGGCTGAATGAACCCCTGCCCCAGAGATTCCGATATGTATGTCTCCATAGCCACCGTCTCCTCCTGTGACAGGGGATACACGTGACTCCTGGGAAGTGCAGCGCCTACCAGGAGATTTATCCCACAATCCCCTCGTCGATGAGGTGGTAATTGGGTCGCCTTCTTTTTACAGAAGGCGATAGCCAAATCGGCATATTCTGAGGGAATGTGCACGGTGGAGACTTGGTCTGGACTCTCCACCGTTGTAGCACCGATGGAAACTCCTACACACCTGCCTGAGCACTCCTCCGACCACCCCTGTAGAGCCCTCTGTTGCCACAATCCTGGGGTTGTGACGGGCCAACCAGGGGATCCCCAACACCACCGGAAACGCAGGAGAATCAATGAGGAAGAGACTAATTCTCTCCTCATGACCCTCCTGCGTAACCATACCCAGTGGAGCCGTGGCCTCCCTGACTAGCCCTGACCCTAATGGTCGGCTATCTAAGGCGTGCACTGGGAAGGGTTTGTCCAGCTGAACAAGGGGAATCCCTAACCTGTTCGCTAAACCGCGGTCAATAAAATTCCCCGCCGCGCCTGAATCTACTAGCACCTTATGCCGGGAAAGAGGGGAAAATTCAGGAAAAACAATCCATACATACATGTGACCAACAGGGGGATCTGGGTGAGCCTGGTGCCGACTCACCTGAGGTGTCCGGGCAGTGCTCGGCCTGGCGTCTCGACTCCCGGGGGGACCCCCCCAGCACCGGTCAGCAGTGTGCCCTCTGCGACCACAGCTGGAACAGGAAAGGCCCCCTCCTCCGGTCGCCCTCGCTGAAGCACCTCCTAGCTCCATGGGTGTTGGATTGGTGGAGCTGGGAGATGGAACTGACAGAGCCCGATCTGGACGTCCGCGGGTCGCCAGCAAGTTGTCCAACCGGATGGACATGTCGATCAATTGGTCCAAGGACAGGGTGGTGTCTCTACATGCCAGCTCCCTACGGACGTCCTCACGCAAACTACACCTATAGTGATCGATCAAGGCCCTGTCGTTCCATCCCGCGCCAGCGGCCAAGGTCCGGAACTCTAGAGCAAAGTCCTGAGCACTCCTCCTCTCCTGCCTCAGATGGAACAGCCGTTCACCCGCCGCTCGACCCTCAGGTGGGTGATCAAACACGGCCCGAAAGCGGCGGGTGAACTCTGGGTAGTGGTCCCTCGCCGAGTCAGGATCGTTCCATACCGCGTTGGCCCACTCCAGGGCTTTACCTGCGAGGCAGGAGATGAGGGCGTTCACGCTCTCACCCCCGAAGGAGCCGGACGAACGGTCGCCAGGTATAGGTCCATCTGGAGTAAGAAGCCCTGGCACCCGGCCGCCGTCCCATCATACTCCCTCGGGAGGGCGAGTCGAATTCCACTGTGCTCAGGCAATGAAGGAGAGGGTAGTGGTACTGGTTGGGGTGTAGCTGATAACGGTGTGGGAAGGCCACCTCTCTCCCATCTCTCCATCGTCGCCATCACCTGATCCATGGCGGTCCCCAGTCGGTGTAACACTGCCGTGTGGTGTTGAACTCGCTCCTGCACGCACCCTGGAAGTGCGTCCGCTCCTGCTGACTCCATAATTATACTGGTGCAGGATTCTGTGATAATATGCGTCTTGTTGAGAGGTGTAGGAGTCAGGCGCAGGAGAGCAGGGATGTCTGAGAAGCGTTTTTAATAATATAGTCCACCAATACAAATGGCACAGGAAAAAATCCCAAAACTACGCTCTCGAATACTCGTGCAAACAAACGGAGGAACAAACACAGTTCCGACAATTTACATACACGTGCGTAATAGCGAAAAAACAACAAACATCAAATACAATCGAGCGCAATACACACAAGTCTAATCCTGCACGAATTACGGCAGGTAACAGGTGCCCTATATACCCACAGAAATCAAAGCAATTGAAAACCAGGTGTGAAAAGGAACACAGACAAAACAACCAGAAAAAGAAAAAGGGATCGGGTAGCGGCTAGTAGACCGGCGACGCCGAGCGCCGCCCGAACAGGGAGAGGAGTTACCTTCGGTAGAAGTCGTGACACCTTAGTAAAGGGAAGGACATTCAACAAGCACGTCACTTACACAAATGACTGATGATTGTCTCAGAGAAATTGCTAATAATAGCTGTTTTCTTAGACTTCAGTGCGGCTTTTGACATTATCGATCAAATGGAAAAAATGTATGTGTTATGGCTTTACACCCCTGCTATATTGTGGATAAAGAGTTACCTGTCTAACAGAAAACAGAGTTATTTAATGGAAGCCTTTCTAACATAATCCAGGTAGAATTAGGAATTCCCCAGGGCAGCTGTCTAGGCCCCTTAACTTTTTAAATCTTTACTATTGACATACAGTGGGGCAAAAAAGTATTTAGTCAGCCACCAATTGTGTAAGTTCTCCCACTTAAAAAGATGAGAGGCCTGTAATTTGCATCATAGGTACACTTCAACTGTGACAGACAAAATAAGAAAAAAAAATCAAGAAAATTACATTGTAGGATTTTTAATGAATTTATTTGCAAATTATGGTGGAAAATAAGTATTTGGTCAATAACAAAAGTTTACCTCAATACTTTGTTATATACACTTTGGTGGCAATGACAGAGGTCAAAATGCTCTCTAGCAAACTTCAGTTTTCTGTAAGTCTTCAGTATTTGAGTCCCTGGCAGCATAGGTTTTCACAGCAAACTACCCCCGTTTTTGGGATTTTATGCCCCACATTTTAACCCCACAGGGTGAGATCTGCATGTCAATCTCTCATGGCTCAAAGTGGAGGAGAGATTGACTTAATCACTACTTGTTTTGTAAGAAGTGTTGACATACTGAATGTACCGAGCTGTCTGTTTAAACTACCAGCACACAGCTCGGACACCCATGCATTCCCAACAAGAACATTCCACAAGAGGTCTCTTCACAGTCCCCAAGTCCAGAACAGACTATGGGAGACGCACAGTGCTACATAGAGCCATGGCTACATGTAACTCTATTCCACATCAGGTAACTGATCCAAGCAGTAGAATCCGATTTTTAAAAGCAGATAAAAATACAACTTATGGAAAACCAGGGACTGTGAAGAGACACACATACGGACACAGAAACACATACAGTTGAAGTCGAAAGTTTACATACACTTAGGTTGGAGTCGTTAAAATTAGTTTTTCAACCACTCCACAAATTTCTTGCTAACAAACTATAGTTTTGGCAAGTCGCAGACAGATTATTTCACAGACAGATTATTTCACTTATAATTCACTATATCACAATTCCAGTGGGTCAGAAGTTTACATAAACTATGTTGACTGTGCCTTTAAACAGCTTGGAAAATTCCAGAAAATAATGTCATGCCTTTAGAAGCTTCTGATAGGCTAATTGATATAATTTGAGTCAATTGGGAGTGTACCTGTGGATGTATTTCAAGGCCTACTTTCAAACTCAGTGCCTCTTTGCTTGACATCATGGGAAAATCAAAAGAAATCAGCCAAAACCTCAGAAGAAAAATTGTAGACCTCCACAAGTCTGATTCATCTTTGGGAGCCATTTCCAAATGCCTGAAGGTACCACATTCATCTGTGCAAACAATAGTACGCAAGTATGAACACCATGGGACCACGCAGCCATCATACCGCTCAGGAAGGAGACGCGTTCTGTCTCCTAGAGATGAACGTACTTTGGTGCAAAAAGTGCAAATCAATCCCAGAACAACAGCAAAGGACCTTGTGAAGATGCTGGAGGAAACAGGTACAAAAGTATCTATAGCCACAGTAAAAACAAGTCCTATATCGACAACCTGAAAGGCTGCTCAGCAAGGAAGAAGCCACTGCTCCAACACCGCCATAAAAAAGCCAGACTACGGTTTGCAACTGCACATGGGGACAAAGATCGTACTTTTTGGAGAAATATCCTCTGGTCTGATGAAACAAGAATAGAAATGTTTAGCCTTAATGACCATCGTTATGTTTGGAGGAAAAAGGGGGAGGCTTGCAAGCCGAAGAACACCATTCCAACCATGAAGGACGGGGGTGGCAGCATCATGTTGTGGGGGTGCTTTGCTGCAGGAGGGACTGGTGCACTTCACAAAATAGATGGCACGATGTGGATGAAAAATTATGTGGATATATTGAAGCAACACCTCAAGACATCAGTTAAATCTTGTTCCCAAATGGGTCTTCCAAATGGACAATGACCCCAAGCATACTTCCAAAGTTGTGGCAAAATGGCTAAAGGACAACAAAGTCAAGGTATTGGAGTGGCCATCACAAAGCCCTGACCTCAATCCTATAGGACATTTGTGGGCAGAACTGAAAAAACGTGTGCGAGCAAGGAGGCCTTACACACCTGACTCAGTTACACCAGCTCTGTCAGGGTGAATTCACCCAACTTATTGTGGGAAGGTTGTGGAATGCTACCTGAAACATTTGACCCAAATTCAACAATTTAAAGGCAATGCTGCCAAATACTAATTGAGTGTATGTAAACTTCTGACCCACTGGGAATGTGATGAAAGAAATAGAAGCTGAAATAAATCATTCTCTCTACTATTATTCTGACATTTCACATTCTTAAAATAAAGTGGTGATCCTAACTGACCTAAAACAGGGAATTTTTACTAGGATTAAATGTCAGGAATTGTGAAAAACTGAGTTTAAATGTATTTGGCTAAGGTGTATGTAAACTTCCATCTAACCCTAACCCTAACCCTGTGCAAATGATAAGACACACACTCTACACATGTGCACACATGGACCTTGAATTGTAGATATGTGATAGTAGAGTAGTGGCCTGTGAGAACACACTTAATGTGTTGTGAAAAGTGTTATGAAATGTAATGTAATATTTTAAACTGTATATAACTGCTTTAATGTTGCTGGACCCCAGGGATCCTTAATAAATACAAATACTCCTGGCAGGCCCAGTTATTCAGGAAAGCTTACACATCTCTCCAAGTCCCGAGCGGCTATTCCTTGTGAACCTAACACTTCAATATAACCTAAATATGTCACGGGCATCGTAAGAAGTGGACCAAAGTGCAGCGTTGTGAGCGTACATTACTTTATTTCTAATGTCACCAACAAAACGACCGTGACGCTTAAGCGGGCTATAGTGCCACTAACAACGTCAACTACCCACACTGAAAGGAGGGAAAAAGGGCTACCTAAGTATGATTCCCAATCAGAGACAAAGATAGACAGCTGTCCCTGATTGAGAATCATACCCGGCCAAAACATAGAAATAAAGAAACATAGACAACAAAACATAGAATGCCCACCCCACCCCACATCACACCTTGACCTAACCAAATAGAGAAATAAAACGGCTCTCTAAGGTCAGGGCGTGACAAAATATTGTAGGCATACGCACCTTCATTTAAAATATAATTCCAGCATCTTCAAAATGCCTTGATATTAAGCAGGTTTCCATCTAGCCTTTTTATGCCAGTAAAGTAGCCTACATGTCAGATGAAAATGTCACAACATAATGGGAAACCATGCAGTTAAATTAGGTTACAGATTATATAAATTAAGATGAACTTTTAAAGGGTGGTGAAAGTGCACAGGGATTAGGTTGGCACTCCTTTCAATAAATATTGAGGTTCTTATTCTGGTGGCATGATGATCGATGCTTGGCTGCCATTTGACCAATAAAAACAATCTAACACTTTTGTCTATAGTAATCTCATCATGTAGTAGGCTATACCTCAACTGTAGCTGTTGGCTAGAGAGCACGTGCCCATACCAGAGTGGGCACAAAAGCTATACTTACTTAATAGTTTTAGTGACAGTAGGGCTAGAGTTGAAAATGCCATGGAAACCCATTTAACTTGTATTTTTTATTCGGTACATGGGAATTTAACCTCAAAAGTTATTTTTATGTGCACTATGTATTTATGCACAGACTTTTATCTGCAACAAGTCAACTGGATGGAAACACATCTCTGATGGGAAAATGGAATAGTGGACAGTAGTGAATCTCTTAACTTTACTGAACAAAAATATAAACGCAACATGTGAAGTGTTGGTCCCATGTTTCATGAGCTGAAATAAAAGATCCCAGAAATGTTCCATAAGAATAAAAAGCATATTTCTCTCAATTATTGTGCACAAATTTGTTTACATCCCTGTTAGTGATGTCATTTCTCCTGATATTTTCTTGATGTAGGAAATACATTGCAATAAATGTCATTTTTGCCGACCATTTTTGCCGATTAATATGAATGCTATAGAAATGCTAAAATGGGACATACATTGTGGCTTGATCATTCAGTAATTCCTAGAAAGTGTATATCATCAGTAAAAGATATTCTGAGCATCAACATAACTCCAACACACCTCGGGCCAGGGTGAAGCACTGAACACATGTATTGGTTAACCTGGTAATGATTACTATAGGACTACTAGCTACTCATGGTTTGTCATCCAGATAAAGTCAGTGAGAAACTATGGAAACCACGTGTGGACAGGATGAAGATGTAGAGAGCCCATTAGAGATAAATGAATCATTGAATTGTCAAACGGAGCCCTATACCATGCAGGTCTGTTTGAAATGTTCCCCTCTGTTGTGTGTGATTTGTGTTCCCCTGACATGATCATACTCAATAAGTATAAAACTATTGTTTTTCCTTCTGAATATTGCCTTGAAGAGACATCATAACAGCTAGCTGAATGAATGAACAGGGAGTGTGGTTGTAACAATAGTAATGTTCAACATTGGTCTTCACAAGAGCTTGGATATCTGCATGGTGCTACTGTTTGACATTTTGTTTTAAGACTAGAGACAAAAATGTGTGTCACTGTCAATAGAACCGAAGGGGGACTTTGACCAGAAATGAGGTCATTGAAGTTTCCCAAAACACTAATAGAGTATATAGACATTTATTACTAGGAGAAACACTCACTGTAGCGAACTACTGCAGTTGCCAATATGCCTGGAAAACCTACTTTTTTCCTTCTTCTCATCATATCTTGCCTCTCAAGTAAGCATACTTCTTCACCATTGAAATGTACTTTTAGTATGTATGGTTAATGTTGTATCACTATATCAATGACAATGTTTTGTCCAACAGATGTGCAGGGGGCAAATTTTAAGAAGGTAATGTATCCAGTTATTCATATTTTGACACAAAGAGTTAACTCGTTTTTCTTGTGTAACTGATCATAATGGTTCATTCAAATTAATTCAAACTGGGCGGAAAGACAAAGCTCACAACACTTAAACATCTTTCCTTTAGCCAGCGTGCTACAACTATCAGCAGCCTGGCTGTCCCTTCCACTTTGAGCCTGTGTGTGGATCCAACGGAGTCACTTACACCAACGAGTGTGTGTTGTGTGACACCGTAAGGTACAGCAAAGAAACACTATCAGTCATTGTTGTTATAAAAGGAGTTGTTTGGATCCTGATTATAAAGAGGGACTGAAGATGGAAAGTACATGGTTAAATCTAGTTGTAAAACCTTATGTTACCTGATTACTATATGCAAGTCATCTCTATCCTGCTGACTCCAATCAAACTGGTGAGAGTACAATGTCATTTATACTGACAGGGTCTAAGGAAATTGCAATTAATTTTTTCTCTTGCAGAGAAACCAGGAAGAAGATACTTATTGTCAAACATGGACCTTGTTGAAGAAGTCCGATACGGCAAATTCAACAGTATAAACCATGGCTGAAACACAAATAGTGATGAAAAAGAGCTGATTATTCAGAATAAATAAAACATGTACACTGACTTATTTTTTGATTTATTCATCTCTTTGTTGAAGTTGCACTCCAGGTCTGACAAAATGTTTCCAAACAGAATGTAACAAAATCATTGTACAAGAATACAGCAACAAATTAAGTGGCGGTAGGCATGGCCTGTGTGTCTTTCACATTTCAAATAGAATCACTAACACCTTCGTCGTGGGACATCAGTGTTTGCGTTCTCTGGTTTGTATTACATGAAATCAAAGTATATATGAGATTGCAACCACTGGTAACTTGATGAGCCTATGGATTCAAGTATCCATTTATTAGTCCTAGAAAGATGAATGGTAAACTCCAAGCATAATATACAGCAGCCTTCTTCTGAGAAACATGCTAGAGAAGTACCAGATTGGAACATGTCTCACACTTAAATGGGTGAGACAGTGAGAGAGAGAGAGAATGTGGGGAGGAGTGGCCAGTGTTTCCCCTACCACTACTAAGGACGGGCACTCGGCTAAGCTCTATTAACCCATGCCAAAATACAACAGAATTTGGCTTCAGCTGGTTTCAACTGAACAATTTCGTGTTTGCAGTCTTCAGTACAGTACGATCTTACAAAACTTTGCACTTAGCCCAGCCACCCAGCCAAAATCGCACCCTCCATAGTGAATAGGGAGTAGAGTGCCATGTGAGATGTGCCCTGGTGTGTGGGGTATTCCAGGCCAGGTGTGCCCTGGTGTGTGGGGTGATGTCCCAGGCCAGGGGGTGTGCCTGGTGTGGGTGGTCATGTGAGATGTCCCAGGCCAGGGGGTGTGCCTGGTGTGGGTGGTCATGTGAGATGTCCCAGACCAGGGGGTGTCCCTGGTGTGGATGGTCATGTGAGATGTCCCAGGCCAGGGGGTGTGCCTGGTCATGTGAGATGTCCCAGGCCAGTGGGTGTGCCTGGTGTGGGTGATCATGTGAGATGTCCCAGGCCAGGGGGTGTGCCTGGTGTGGGTGATCATGTGAGATGTCCCAGGCCAGGGGTGTGCCTGGTGTGGGTGATCATGTGAGATGTCCCAGGCCAGTGGGTGTGCCTGGTGTGGGTGGTCATGTGAGATGTCCCAGGCCAGGGGTGTGCCTGGTGTGGGTGATCATGTGAGATGTCCCAGGCCAGGGGTGTGCCTGGTGTGGGTGGTCATGTGAGATGTCCCAGGCCAGTGGGTGTGCCTGGTGTGGGTGGTCATGTGAGATGTCCCAGGCCAGTGGGTGTGCCTGGTGTGGGTGGTCATGTGAGATTTCCCAGGCCAGGGGGTGTGCCTGGTATGGGTGGTCATGTGGAGTGTTCTAGGCCAGGGGGTGTGCCTGGTGTGGGTGGTCATGTGGAGTGTTCCAGGCCAGGGGTTGTCAGTCAGTCTACTGGGTCATCTGAGCCTCCATGGCCTGGGCTGTCCACTCAGGAGCAGCAGCAGTGATCTTTTCCAGCAGGTTGTTCACCTGAAAACATAGAGACTGGATCTGCTTGTCCCAGGTGGGCAGGGGCTCCCGTGCTGAGGGACAGAGAAGAAGGGAGAAAGAGGGTTAGGTATCTAATTGAAAATAAATAACACAACATTTTAATAATAACATTTAAAAAAGCATAGGATTACATTAGCTAGAAAAGCAGAAACTTAAAAAGGAACCATGGAATCTTACGCTGACAGGAATTAACCAAGAGGAACCAGGCCCTAGCCTAGAGAGAGAGGCATTTCATCCTCCTAGAGCTAACTGAGCAGTGGGCATAGCCTTCTGTAAATAGAGGAGCCCATGCACAGCTAACGGCTAAGTACTCACTCTCAAAGTGGACGATTCCATCTATCTGGTCAATAAAGCCGTTCATGCGTCCCTCTGTTATCATCTGGGAGGCGATCTTCTCAGCCTGGGGACAGGGACAGACACACAGGGATAGTTCACTGGCATCGCCATGGCACACACACTATACTACCAACTACACATAGGAACATGTCAGTAACAAGTTAACAGCCCTGTCCAGAAACAACCATAGCCTCATGTGCTATTAGCCATACTGCTAAGTAGTGTTTGGTTTTTCTTCGGGACCCAAATTGAATCAGGTTGTTTCAGTCTTGACCCAATTTTTTGAGGTTCAAAAATACAATCTGAATGTTTGTATTTTTATGCTATATTGATAGTAAATGTAGCAATTATATGACAAGGGAACAACATTCCCACCTTTTTTGTTGTCAATAATTACATATTGAAATCAACTTATATTTTGTTAAATGCAGGTTCATGATAATTTCTACACACCTTCTACCTGGTTTTAGTTTTTCTTTTTACTCAGACACCCCTGACCAATCGACCCAAATTTGGGTCACAACCCACCAGTTGAGAAACACTGGCTTATGGTACAATCCTTTCAAGTCCCCATGAAGTGGGTAGTGGTAGGTACTAGGGGTTGTTTCTGGATCAGGCCAGTGAAACATGGTCAGATTCATTTCAGGCCAATACGACAAGTGTTGTTAAGTGCTAGTTAGTCTGTGTACATAACTACTGTAATATTTCACAATACAGCCAACATGTACAGGTAACTGCCAAAATACAGGAAACATGAGTAAATTAAGTATATTGAACAACAATTTTAAAAATGCAACATGCAACAGTTTCCACGATTTTACTGAGTTACAGTTCATATAATCTACATCTTTCACACCTGACAGGCGCAGCCATGGGTGGGCATAGGCCCACCCACTGGGGAGCCAGGCCCAGCCAAACAGAATGATTTTTTTCCCCCACAAAATGAGCTTTATTACAGACAGAAATACTCCTCAGTTTCATCAGCTGTCCGGGTGGCTGGTCTCAGACAATCCCGCAGGTGAAGAAGCCGGAAGTGGAGGTCCTGGGCTGGCGTGGTTACACGTGGTCTGCGGTTGTGAGGCCGGTCAGACGTACTGCCAAATTCTCTAAAATGCCGTTGGGGGCGGCTTATGGTAGAAAAATTAACATTCAATTCTCTGCCAACAGCTCTGGTGGACATTCCTACAGTCAGCATGCCAATTGCACGCTCAATCAAAACTTGAGACATCTGTGGCATTGTGCGGTGTGACAAAACTGCACATTTTAGAGTGGCCTTTTATTGTCCCCAGAACAAGGTGCACCTGCGTAATGATCATGCCATTTAATCAGCTTCTTGATTATGTCACACCTGTCAGGTGGATGGATATCTTGGTAAAGGAGAAATGCTCACTAACACGGATATAAACAAATGTGTACAGAACATTTGAGAGAAATAAGCTTTTTGTGCATATGGAACATTTCTGGGATCTTTTATTTCAGCTCATGAAACATGGGACCAACACTTTACATGTTGTGTTTATATTTGGTTCAGTATATATTGAAAGCAGGTGTTTCCACACACGTTTCCTTAGTTAATTAAGAAATGAACTTCCCATCATGCTTAGGGTCATGTATACCATGGCTAGAATAGATCTCAGTGACTTTGAAAGCGGGTTCCCAAAGGAGCATAGGGGTTTAAATTGTGTGCGTGTGTCAGTCACCAGATTTCAATCTAATTGAACACTTATGGGAGGTTCTGAAGCGGCAACAAGACAGTGTTTTCCACCACCATCAACAAAACACCAAATTATGGAATTTCTCGTGGAAGACTGGTGTCACATCCCTCCAATAGAGTTCCAGACACTTGTAGAATCTATTCCCAACGCCCTTAAAGTTGTCGTTTCCTTTATTTTGGCAGTTACCTTTATGCGTCAGCAGTAAATGTATGCATTACCTACAAATTACAATGTCTTTTGGTCTAACCCAGCCCAATGGAGAACTGTAGTGTAGCGTCTCACTCCCGTTATAATTGACTAACACCATCCCACTTGTCAATTCAATATGTACACTAAGTCCACTGTAACCAGACATGCAGTTCACAATCTTTCAACAACAAATATCTCATAGGTTTACTCTTTATTTGGACGTTGTAACCTGATGCACTAACACACAAACCAATGAGTAGTTCACATAGCTAACTCTACAATATTTTCAATTCAGCAGAGTTGAAAAAGTCATACTGGGGAGAATAGCAACAGAAACATTCTGTACTTGAAACATACTGTGGGATATAAGATATGCATGCAATAAATGATGGGGTAATAAGAATAAACTAAATATACAATAGGGTGGAATTCAGTTGGCGCTGTTCCATGATGATAGAACAGGAATACTAAGCTACCTTTCTAATGCCTGTATCATTAAACTTTAACAATCTCCACAGCTTTCCTATCATTGCAACACAGGCTATTTATTTGTACAGTACAAGGTTTGTTTTCATTAGAAACCTAATTTACTACTTACCACAGAGACAAATTACAGATCAATGTCTTACCTAGGTGCCCCTTATCAACTTGATAATCAAATAAGACTACAATTTCACATGGTTATGAGTAATGTATCCCCAATCCCACTACCTGGAGTAGCCTACTTCCCGAAATATGACACAATACGAGTCTTTAGGAATTACAAGGACACCCTTTACGTTAACAAAAACATCAGCCACAGCATTTAGCTGGTATTATAAGGGGAGTGCACATTCCGTTCTGATTACCTCTATCTTCAACCAAGAAGTTGCGAGAGAGAGAGCCAACAAGGCTTTATTTCACTATTTTAGTTGTGTATTTTTGGTTTCACACCCCATTCATTAGTAAAGTAGTGATTATGTTCCCTACCAGACTGCATCTGTAACCAGGGACCTCACCATGGAGATAATCGTCCTGCACAACAACATGTATATTCAAAATACAAGCCTTCTAGGTAATGCTGCTGCTTTAAAACTGACACTTCAACTTTCATAATAACAGACCACAAAATATTATTCTGTTTATATTTTGGGATAAATACTGCATGTCTGTGAAAATACTATAAATCGTTTTTTTTATTTTTTAAACTTCAACCTCTCATACTAAAGGTGTTGGTTGTGCCCTCAAACGCTACATTCATCATAAATTATATCCCGAACTCTTTCCCTGAAAAGTGATTTTCTCCATCAGATACCTAATGTCTTGAGGAATAAGATGATATGCATACACCAACTATCATTCTTGATAACAAATTAAAGAATTGTTTAAAACGTACCTGATTTTCAACATTTACAAATACACTAAATTAAAGGACGCATTACCAAAACCCTAGACCTACCTACCTACACCCCTCCGGGAAAAAAACGTACGCCTGTGAAAGTGCTACTGAGTCTTGTATGTTGAAATCCATCTTACCTTAGCGGGAGGGATCTCCAGAAGCGCCCCTAGCTCTTCAAACGTGATGTTGTTGTAAAGTTTGCTAGCAGACAGCAGGTTGTGTTCAATAACAGCTCTGTCCAATATGCTGGAGCCTAAAAACAGAATCCCACAGTAATGCAGCAGAGCATATTTTCTTATTACACAATCAATTAAATAACTAGGGACAATGGAGAGAGGCTGAGTTGGGAGACTGACCATCCCCAGTGGTGGCTTTCTGGTGGGGCATAAGCATGGCAGCAAACTCCTGCAGCTGGTTCCCCCTGATTATGCGGTCCAGGTACATCTTCTCTAGGATGCCGTAGGCCGCCAGCTGCTGACAGCGCTCGTCTTTAAACAGGGTGGCTAACATACGGGAGCGCTGCTGGCCTGGAGAGTAAAAGGAGAGAGGGAGGGAGAAGAGAGAAGGAAGAGGGAGAGTGAACTTTACTGTTAATACCTTGCAATCCAAATATAGTGCAACAAAAAACTGGAGCCAAAAAAGCAACGACACAGTTAGAGCTGCTTTGACTACACACCTTTCACAATGTTGTGAAAGACAATAGACAAACCAGTGGCAGGTACCTGCTGATGCCAGGATGGTGCAATGAAGAGCGTGCTTCAGGGCCTCTAGACGCTCTGTCTCGTGGACGATGGACTTGTAAGAGAGCTCGTTGTACCGCTGTGCAGCCTCGATAAACTTCCTCCTGTAGTCCAACACTCTGGCGTAGCACACTTTGTAGTGGACCTGTAGCTGTTCGTTGGTGGACTCGTTCTGGAGCAGAGAGGCTCTGTTGATGTAGGCCTCGGCCTGAACAGGGTCATCATCCTCCAGGTACAGACGGGCGATCTTCAGGTACGTGTCCAACTTATAGTCTACGTTGTACTGCCTGACCAAGAGGACAAGAGGGTTTATAAGTTGAATCAGACGTGTTAGTGCTCAGCTAGAACCAAATTGTACACTCCCGGCGAGTCGCGCAACATTATATTGGGAAACACTGGAGTAAATTGACTTACTTCTGTCCTGTCTCCAGAGGAATGCCCACTAGAACCTGAGCAGCGTTTCTCCAGTCCTCCTCCTTCTCATAGATGGTGGATAAGTGTTGTCTGATGGAGGCCACCTGGGGGTAGACATGGGATTTAAACATAGGGTAGACATTTGTGTTATTTATTTCAAACCAGTGTCTAGGCTAGATCTGGGAAACCAGGTGTGTGCAATGTACACAGTACTCACCTGTTCTTCAAATGAGATGACCCTGGGCTGTATCTTCTCTAGTGTGAAGTGGTAAACTGACTTGGCTGTGCTGTCAGGAAGACTGGGTATGTTTGTGCAGAAGTCTGTCAGCAGCTGTCTAGAGATCACTAAGCTGACATTCTCATTGACCACTGCAGGACAGGAGAGGATTAGTTAGAAAGGATATACAGTAATGTGATTTATGAGTAATGATTGTACAAAGGAAAAGGGGGACTTTATGTAACAGGTGAGTAAATGGTAAGCAGGATTTATTCCATCCTGTACTTTATACAGGATACATACTTGCTTCGACAAATGCTTTTAATGATTCCAATTGTTCTGCATCTGTGAATTGGATGGCCTTCTCCAGAATCTGTCGATATCTACAATTGATCAAACAAGGGGTGTATTAGCTAGCTAGCTATCTTAAATGAAAAATGATATTCATGACTTGAGAATTTACAATTATTTTCAATTACAATGGAAATGGAATAGCAAGCCTGCAATACCAAATGCAAATCAAAAGCCAAATACAGTTAGTTAGCTATATTTAGCTAGCCATCTACATTACTAAAAGCCATAGCTAGCTGACGTTAATAAACTAAACTGTAGCTAATTGACTAGTGCACACTGTTGACAACACAATATATTTGGCAATCATTTTATCCAGACACTGTCTAGCTAGCTTGCTGATAATTAACATTAGCTAACATACCGGTAGATAACGTTAGATACATACAGTACCGGTAAAACGTCTAACCTATGCTAGCCGCAGTGTGATGCTATTGCTAGCTAGCATAACTAGCATCGGCGGGCTGCTCATTGACACTTTTATAATTCCCTGTAAACGTCACACTCAGGTCTAAAGTAATGTATATCTCCACGCACATATATTTTCATCCATTTTGGCCAATACATACTTTCCAGCGAGATCTTTGTGAGATCCGCTTGAATTCATAAGTTGTGCAAGCTCCTGTCTCACTCCAGCCGCCATTTTCTCCGACGAAGTGTCAACGAGAATTATCAGCCGACAAGAGGGTATGCTGTCCACGCTACACAGGGAACGCCTAGAAGGTCCTCCAAGACTTGTAACATATCTGTACAGCAGATTTAGACGTTGGTCTCTAAAACAGAGATTCGTTTGCTCTTTAGACTTTTCTGATATTACTATGCAACAGCGCAACGTCTAACAACGTTTTACTGAATAAAAAGTGATTTTCATGTCTGTATTTTCCAAATAATCAGACTCTGTGCCTTGTCACGTTTTATGCTTAGGCAGCTGTCATTTTCTTATGTTAATTAACACAGGTGTGATTTAAAAATATATTGGTCAACCTTGACACAACACACCTTAAGATAGATAGAGCCCATACAGTATCTGAACAACTAAATGAGACATGAGAAAAGAATGACTGCATGCCAAAACAATGTGACAAGGCACAAGAGTAATTGCTAGCTGAAAGGTAAAAAGCTAGCTCTTAAGTTATAACCCAAATGGTACCATATTCCCTATGTAGTGCACTACTTTTGACATGGTTATAAGTGTTACACTTTATAGGGAATAAAGTGCTATTTGGGACAGACGCTTAGATCGGGTGGCAGGTAGCCTAGTGGTTAGAGCGTTGGGCCAGTAACCTAAAAGGTTGCTAGATCCAATCCCCAAACTGACAAGGTAAAAATCTGTTGTTCTGCCCCTGAACAAGTCAATTAAAACGCTGTTCCTAGGACGTCTTTGTAAGAATTTCTTCTAAACTGACTTGCCTAGTTAAATAAAAGGTACAAAAAAATAAAATCAAAATGTATTTGCTGAATACAACCTTACCATGAAATTCTTATTTACAAACCCTTAACCAACAATGCAGTTAAGAAAAATATGACAGTTAAAATATTTACTAAATAAAAAATAGTAACACAATATAATAACGAGGCCATATACAGGGGTACCAGTACTAAGTCAATGTGCAGGGTACAGGTTGAGTGTGGTAATTAAGGTAATATGTACATGTAAGGGTAAAGTGACTATGAACAGATAAACAGCGTGTAGCAGTGTGAAAAAAAAGCAATGCAAATAGTCCAGGTAGCCATTGGATTAACTGTTCAGCAGTTTTATGGCTTTGTGGGTACAAACTGTTAAGAATCCTTTTTGACCAAAGACTTGGCACTCCAGTACTGTTTTCTGTGCAGTAACAGAGAGAACAGTCTATGACTAGGTTGGCAGGAGTGCTTGACAATTTTTAGGGCCTGAGATGAAATATTAAGGGAAAAAGAGGGAAATCTTTGGACAATATCATAATCCATAATGCTTCAGGAAGGGTCATATTTCTGGACAACACAAGTATTACAGTACAGTATAGTGCTCAACTAGCAATAACCATAGTTTGAATTTGACAAAAGCATCTTCCCGGTGTTCTTTGTCTGAAAATGTCTTGTTGCATTTCAGCAGAATACAATTTTTTTTTAAATAAACTAAAACTGCACACATCTGAACACCCTCCCCATTCCCTGTATTTTCTAAAGAATCATACTAGGACAGACAAAATACATGCCTATGTGAACCCTATGTGCCCTGGTAAAGTTTCACTAGAGGCAAGAAAAAGTATGTGAATCCTTTGGAAATAGCTGTATTTCCACATAATTTGATCTGATCGTCATCTAGGTCACAACAATAGACAAACAATCAGCTTAAACTAATAACAAACAATTATATGTTAATGTCTTTATTGAACACAGTGTAAACATTCCTAGTGCAGGGTGAAAAATGTATGTGAACCCTTGGATTTAATAACTGGTTGACCCTCATTTGGCAGCAATAACCTCAACCAAATATTTTCTGTAGTTGTGGATCAGACCAGTACAACGGTCAAGAGGAATTTTGGACCATTCCCATCTACAAAAATCTCTTTCAGTTCAGCAATGTTATTGGGATGTCTAGTGTGAACTGCTCTCTTGAGATCATGCCACAGCATCTCAAATCGGGTTGAGTTCAGGACTGACTGGGCCATCTCAGAAGGCATTTCTCTTATGCGTTTTGGGTCATTGTCCAGTTGCGTCACCCAACTTCTGTTGAGCTTCAATTGGTCGGACAGATAGCCAAACATTCTCCTGCAAAATGTCTTGATAAACTTGGGAATTAATTTTTCCGTCAATGATAGCAAGCTGTCCAGGCCCTGAGGCAGCAAAGCAGCCCCAAACCATGATGCTCCTTCCAACATACCTAGGGTTGTGGAACATCCAGGTGTACTTTTGCAAACTTTGACATGCAGCAATGTTGTTTTTTGGACAGCAGTGGCTTCTTCCATGGTGTCCTCCCATGAACACCACTCTTTTTTTAGTGTTTTACAAATTGTAGAGTCAGAGAAGTTAGCATGTTCCAGAGATTCATGGAAGTCTTTAGCTGACATTCTATGATTCTTCTTAATAACCCCATTGAGCATTCTGCACTGTGATCTTGCAGTCATCTTTGCAGGACGGCCACTCCTAGGGAGAGTAGCAACAGTGCTTTCTCCATTTATAGACAATTTGTCTTACCGTGGGCTGATGAACATCAAGGCTTTTAGAAATACTTTTGTAACCCTTTCCAGCTTCATGCAAATCAACAATTCTTAATCTTAGGTCTTCTGAGATCTCTTTTGTTCAAGACATAGTTTACATCAGGCAATGCTTCTTATAAATAGCGAGCTCAATTTTGTGAAAACATTTTATAGGACAAGGCATCTCTAACCAACATCTCCAATCGTGTCTCATTGATTGGACTCCAGGTTAGCTGACACCTGACTCCAATTAGCTTTCGGAGAAGTCATTAGCCTAGGGGTTCACATACTTTTTCCAACAAACACTGTGAATGTTTAAATGATATATTCAACATAGACAAGAAAAATACAATAATGTGTGTGTTATTAGTTTAAGCACACTATGTTTGTCTATTGTTGTGACTTGGATGAAGATCAGATCAAATTTGATGACCAATTTATGCAGAAATCCAGGTAATTCCAAAGGGTTCATATACTTTTTCTTGCCACTGTATATAAAGGGAATAGGGTGCCTGCCTGTAAATCGCCTCATTATAGTTATTTTATTGTGTTACTATTTTTTAAATATTTGTTCATTTGTATACTTTTTAACTGCATTTGTGGGAAAGGGCTTGTAAATAAGCATATAACGATAAAGTCTACACTTGTGGTATTCGGCGCATGTGACAAATACAATTTGATTTGAGACGTGGCCCATCTCTCTATCTTTGTTACATTAGCAGTGTGGTACAGAGAGCTTGCAAGACCATGAGGGCAGAGGCCCCAGGGCCCCAGCCTGGGAACGCTGAAGATGGTGTTTAGCCTATACTGAACTCAGTGTTTTTACATTGACTACTGTATGTACATGTTGTTACATCAGCGGTTAAATGTTACCAAATAACTAATTATTGATTTATATTCCAAAATTGTTCTTTTTGTGAACTGTTCAGGTTTACTGATCTACAGGTAACTGCCAAAATAAAGGAAACACCAGCATAGAGCGCCTTAATAGGGCGTTGAGCCACCATGAGCCGCCAGAACAGTTCCTTTGAGACCCATCTTTCAAAGTCACTGAGATCTCTTATTCTAGCCATGGTAGCCAAAATATTGGGCAACTGTACATTTTTATATATGATCCTAAGCATGATGGGATTTTAATGAACTAAAACCACACCTGTGCAGAAGCACCTGCTTTCAATATACTGAGGGGTTAGATTATCTGTCCCAGGTTACCCTGGTGGGAGGCTAAAAATCAATACATATTTATTTGTCACATGTGCCATAAACAACAAGTGTAGACTAACAGTGAAATGCTTACTTACAGGCCCTTCCTAACAATGCAGAGAGAAAAATAGAGAAATAATTGAAAAATACTAATTTACGGAATAAATACAGAATGAGTAACGATAACTTGGCTATATACACGGGGTAGCAGTACTGAGTCAATGTGCAGGGGTATGAGGTAATTGAGGTAGATATGTACATATAACCAGGAATAGGGTGACTATGCAACAGGATAGCAAATTAACAGTAGCAGCAGCATATGTGATGAATCAAAAAAGTTAGTGCAAAAAGGGTCAAGACAGATAGTCAGGGTAGTTATTTGGTTAACTATTTAACTAACTATTTAGCAGTCTTATGGCTTGGGGGTAGAAGCTTTTCATGGTCCTGTTAGTTTCAGACTTGGCATGACATTTCCACCTTTTAGATTTTGTGGCATAGAGAAAGATAAGATATCATCAGACAGGTGAGGAGATATTAATAATGTTTTTGGATTTTCACCCTCCAGACATTATTTCCTAAAGGACTTAATGATGAAATGCCTATGTATGTTATGTCGTGAATTTGCACATGAAATATGTGTCTCTTGTAGATTATTCTGACGTTTTTTGTACGATGTACCCAGTGACTAATGAAAACTTGCTATGTCCTCATTGAGATTTTACAGACGTGTTTAATACACCTTATTTATACACTTTTGTAATATTTATGAAATGCATATTGTTATATTTGGAAGCACTTATTTATTTTTCCTTTGCCTCCAACCCCCTTCGATGTGTAGAACGGATGTGGGTGGGGCCAGATCCACATAATGGTGCAACTTTCAAAAAATCCCAAAAGCTCTGACGAAGGCCGTGTGGCTGATACGTAAGCTCATTAAAGATCGGTGATACTATCAAGAGCAGTGTGCCGTTTCCTTTTTCCTTCAGTTTCCGACTTGGTGCATTGGTACCGCTTGCCGTGCGGTAGCAGAGAGAACAGTCTATGACTTGGGTGACTGGAGTCTTTGATACATTGTTTTAGCTTTCCTCTGACACTGCCTGGTATAGAGGTCCTGGATGGCATTGAAGCTTGGCCCCAGTGATGTACTGGGCCGTACGCACTACATTCTGTAACGCCTTGCGGTCAGATGCCAAGCAGTTGCCATACCAGGTAGTGATGCAGCCAGTCAAGATGCTCTCAATGGTGCAGCTGTAGAACTTTTGGGGGATCTGAGGGCCAATGCCTAATATTTTCAGCCTCCTGAAGGGGGAAGAGGCGTTGCCGTACCTTCTTCAAGACAGTGTGGGTGTGTGTGGATCATAATAATTCCTTAGTGATGTGGACACCGAGGAATTTGTTAATTATATGACCACCCTACCATAAATTATTGGGCTTGAGTTACTGTAATGATGTTTTCCGTACTGTTTAATTAGCATATTAACTACCTAATTTGCATAATACCGCATATGAATTTAATACATTTTACTTGTATTTGAATCATCTCTGTGTTCTACACCAGCCCTGAAAGTGTCATAACAATATGACCACCCTACCTGGAAATATTGGACAAAAGGTGTTGAATTTAAGATTTCAGACAGGTGCCTTATTGATAACAGATTATCAATGACCTGTCCGCAACCTTTTCGACCTTTTCCGATCACTTCAAAAAAATCTCAGCAATGGTAAATCCTATCCTCATGAAATAAATTGCTGTGTTCCCAAGAAGCTGCTCTACAACATGGAATACAAAGTATCCCCCTGTGAAAACACTGGTTGAATCAATGTAGTTTTCACTTAATTTAAATGACATTGAAACAACGTGTAATAGACCTTGAATTGACGTCTGTGCCCAGTGGGATAACACCATAACCACATTGAGTAGGATTATGTTTTCACATGCAAATGTGATTGCTTTTGATAAAAAAACCGCTTTTTCTGCCTTCCCAATGAAAAAAGGATCGACAATAAAAACATATGTTTGATGGAAAATACATGTTTGTTTCTGGACGATGCATCAAGCTACCTTGATAACATGCTCAACTGGCGCAGATTACTATTCGATTTGAGGATGGCCAACTCCCTTACCGCTTTTACCCGTTTACGTCATGGGTCTAGACTGGTAACCTGATTTGCTGAAGCTGTGTATTGGCTTTGGAGCCAACGGTCGGACATATTGGCACTCCCTAGTAAGAGTAGTTCATGTTTCAAGGACAAAATTACATGTATTTTTTTGTTGCAGTTGGGCCTGTAACATTAGTCATCTCTAAAAATTATACTTAGATGTTTTCTGTTTAGCTCACATATCATTTAACAGTATGCATGAAGGTGTCTGTAATATAATAAATGTGGAAAAAACGAATGTAAACGTTAACAAATGATGACGGCACTGTGGCTTCAACATAGCGCCCCTTATTAGAAATCTAGTGTATATATACATAATTTGGTGCACCGCGGCTCAGGTTAATACAATTTGCCTCGCTCTGTAACCCTCATTTACTCAAGTGTTTCCTTTATTTTGTCAGTGCCTACCGAGTTGTTGTGTAGATCTATCACACGCTGAGAGCGAGGCCGGAAGTACTTCGATCAATGACGCGCCATGTGGTTGTCAAGGAGTGCGTGACATTATTATGGGATGTTAGGGGTGAAATGGCGCTCGGCGCGGTATTTTGAACAATCGTCTACGTTTCTGTGCTTTTTACCGAAATGTTGCTCCGCCTGTATGGACCGGTGAAGGAGTATGTGAGTTAAGGCGTTTCGAGACACTAAAAATTATAGCTTCAAGGGGAGAAACAAACCACGTAAGAATCTGTTCGCTGTGTGAAAGGGGCAATACTTTGTGTTGCTGCTGGCTAGGCTTGCTAGCTAGCTAACAGCTGATGATATCAATTTGGCCAGTCAGCAGCATATGAAGATACAATATATAGTAACGTTACTTGTAGTATGTACTTACAAACTGTGGAAATACCTTTTATTCTAGTTAGCTAACGTAGCTTTGTTATAGGATTCATGTTGTTGAAGCAATATGAAGTTGGAAAATATCCATTAACTTTATTCACCATTCTTTCGGATAAAGGAAACTAACGTTGCATATATTTCATAGATAATTATTATTTTACTGATGTTTGAGAGTTACATTGATTATTCAGGCTGTAGCTTTGTGTGATTATAATGACCCCAAATTCATTGCAAATGCAGCCCTCTAGATAGTTTCCAGCACTCCGACAGATGGACAGCAATTTCTGATTTTGCTAAGCCAGTTTGCCATTCGGGCCTGTCATTGTTTAGCTTCCAGAGGTTAATGCCTCTGTAGTAATCCTGTCTATTCAATATTGGCTAGACGGAAAAATACCTTCCTAGTGTAGTCTGTGTCTGCTTTGTGAAATGACTTGAAGGCAGCTGGGGCTTTGACTGTCAAATAGTCAGATGATTACGTCGAGGGTTCCTCTCAAGGTTTCTTTCTTCCAAAAGGAAGTCACATCCCCATTTGATTTCGATCTCTGGGGGTTTGTTATTTGACAAATGACTATTAAGCGTTGGTCTAATGAATGTTCTTATTATACATTTGAATAGGTTTACCAAAAACACATAATAACAGTTCACCAGTTGTTTTCAAATGTGGACATTTGAGAGAATTTAGATGTATTATTCGTGACGTTATTTACGTAAGTTGTATAGTTCTACACAGTACACAGAGTATCATGCAAGTATTTACAGGCTCATAAGGCTTGTTACAGTATGTGACACAAGGCGGGGGAACTCTTTAATATTATTACTGTGTTGCACTACCAGGTAATCTATCGCAAGCTGTGACCCCATTACTTTATTGGTAAACAAGAATCCTGACATGGGCGTTCATATCTATTGCTCGTTCTTCCTCTCATCTCTTTAGATGAACTCATGACGAGGTGAAAATGGCGGATATTTCGAAATCCAACCCGGCCTGAAAATAGAAACGTAGCTAGCAAGCTATAGCTGGTCGTTTTCACAGTGCTGCTCCTGTCACAAATTCATGATTTTGACAGGCTGCTTAATAGTTGAGAGAACAAAAAGCAGGCCCCGATCATATATCCTATCGAAAATTGAAGGGATGAACATCGACCCCCTCCCCCTAGTTTATCAACTTGTATATTATCCTATCTGTCTTATTTTGCGTATGCCGGAGGTAGGACAAAGATTAATTTTCTGGGATGTCCAAAGCGGCCTAGCCAAGCTAACTAACCAGCTATCTACACCTCCGCTATGCAATCCATGACATGTTAGCCAAACTATTTAATTGGCACCGTTCGAGATTCGGTGGATTGTGTTGCAAAGTAGGCTTTTGATCTAGTTGTGTTGCAATCAAAGGATCATAACGTTGTTGCATAAACATGTTTGTTATTGTTCTTGGTGGCTAGCTAAACTAACGTTAGCGTATTCAGCTTCGTTTAGCTAGCTAGCTAGTGTTAACGACCATAGAAAGCACTGTTAGTTACCGCTGCAGAGCCATTGCAACACTGCTAATGCTAGCTAAACAGATTATTTATGAATTTATATTGTAACGTCAAGTACTTGATTTTCTATTGCCTGTGTGTGTTCTGTAACACCATTTTCATTGCTTATGAATTCATCGCTGTCTTTGAAACTATTTGGTGTATTTGCGCTTGTGTTTTTGATAGTAGATGTATACATCTAATATATTCACTAATGTCACACACTGCATGTTTTGGCTGTATATTGTGACAATAACATAATTCAAATCCATGGTGATTTGCGCCTTCCATTGTCTTTGTAGTGGTGTGTGGTGCACCATCATATGCAGGAATTGGTAATTATGTTTTAGGCTTCTCACTGTATTTTGTTCACATAGAAAATACTTTTGTAATTGTTCTTGGTTGCCTAACAATTGCTTATGGGCACTAACCAAGATGTATAAAAACCTATTGTTAGAAATGCATGTTTTATAGCCCAAGTAGCAGCTATCTATATCTGTTTTCTAGTGTACTGGTACTTTCCTGTCAGTCTTTCTACTGAAAGAAAAGTTGTTTAACACATCCAATGGCTTGGTGGAGCTATTGGACTGACATTCTGATGCTTCCTGTTCTGTTTCCAATAGTGACTGAGCTGAGTGTAAACCTGCAGACATGGACGTGGTGTCGCCAGAGCTGAACAGTCTGCTCCCTGATGAGATCATGGACACAGAGGCCATCATCATGGATGACGACCCCCCCGCCGAGTCCCCTGCAGCCTCTGGCCAATCACAGCCTAGTGACGACTCACCAGTCCCCATGGAAATGGATGTGCCCGCTGTCCCAGAGATCGTAAGCCTGTGTTCGGACGCCCCTCCAACCCAGCTGACCCAAGCCGGGACCACCTCCACCCCCACAGGTTCCACCCTCTGTAGCACCACCTCTGCTACCCAGCTCCTCCTCACCTCTTCCACGGTTTCATCCTCCTCCCTCACCTTGCGACCCGCCACAGCCTCCACCCTAACCTCAACCACCCCTAAAACCACCAGCAGCCTCTCCCGGGTTAGTCTCACCTCGGGGGGCTTACAGAAGCTCTCAGCCCACCACCAGATCATCCTCAACAAGGTGGCCTCATCCCCAGGCGCAGACACCACCAGGTCCCAAGGCACCACCACCACTACTCCAGGGGGCCAGCAGTTCATGGTGACGGCCATAGGAAAGTCTGGCCAGCCTATTGTGCTGCAGCTGCCCCACACAGGCTCCAAGTCTACCTCAGTGCAGGGTCTGGGGGAGGCCAAGGCCAACCCGCAGCATTTCAAGGTGGTGACGGTCAGCTCGGCCAGTCAGGTATCCACCCTGCAGGCCCAGCAGCTGAAGACTGTACAGGTGAGACCTGTTTATTGACTTGTTTACCTTTTTGTCTCAAGGGTCTGGATTCTTTGCAATTCATCAGAAAGTAATTCAGTGTCTTTACTATGCTGTGCTCACCTTGTGTAGTGAGGAGATTAATTTAGTTATGTGTTGTCATGAAGAGCCTTATAAGGCTGGAAATCATCCCCAACTGTAACCCCTCCACAAACACCATATGTGATCATCTTCATTTCAAGCACACTCACATGCATTTACTTGGTTGGTGAAAGGAGGGGTTACAATTCCACATCATTGCTATTTACATAGAGAAAAAATACATTTATTGGCATGTCCAAACAGAAGTGTTGAAATGACTAAATAAACATTCTGAAGCAAATACTATAACAATTTATGGTGGATGATGTTGACGGGCTTTATAGGTCTGGGCTTTATCTCTAAGCTGTAGTTTGTGCAGTGAAGGTAAATGAACATGTTTCTCAATAGATTGCTAAGAAAACTCAGGTGTCTTCGGCTGGACCAATAAAGTTTGTCTTCACTAAAGCTGTCAACAACAAAGGTCTGACTGCCCAGACATCAGTATCCAATGTCATTACAGGTAATCCCCCTGACATGCTCTTCATATTGACATCTTCATAGAAAGAATGCTTGGTTTCCAATGTGCCACACACACCCATGGATAGCTGTGTAATTGAAAGTTCAGACTATTATAACTGCTTTGAGCCATAGAAATGTATATAGACTTTGATCCCTGCCCCAATTTGGTTCTGACCTTATCGTTGTGATTCTGTGCCCTTCCCTAACCCCACCCACCCAGGTCGGGTCCTGTCCACAAGCAGCCCGGTGACCCCCCCGCGGACCATCACCCTCTCTGAGACCCTCGGCTCCAGCAGCAAGATCGCCATCTCCCCCCTCAAGTCGCCCAGCAAGGTCAGACATGCTGCCACTCAATCCCTCTGACCCCACTTTGAGTGAGGGAGAGAGAACCAGTGCAGTTTCAGGGTCTGACATTAGAGTGGCCTACTGGCCCGGGGCCAGTAAACGCATTTCCAGTCAGTGGATCTCCTTTTTGCGTTCCAGTTCAACGTATACTTGCTCTGTCACAGTCTACCATTGAAGACTACATGTGTAAAAGTCATGTTATTTCTATTTGCGCAATATGATTATGATTAGCCATTCACTAAAGCACCACCACGCTGCCGTGAGTCACAACGTCTTGAGAAGTACAAGAGTTCGGCACGCACAAGCGCATGGTGTCCAGAGCAAAAACAAGCACCCATCAATCTACTCGCTCAGCTTATTTATTTTAACTAAGAAAAGTGAACATACTAGCAATATACTGGCTACTGTTGATAGTCTACAAAAGACACTTTAGCATTTGTCTTGGCTAGTCTACCGTAGCCAGGTCAATATCTTTTGAACCCAATTCTCTTAAAGGAGCATTGTCCTATTTTGAGATGATACATTTTTTTTTAGAAAATCATCTCAAAAGGACATACTTCAGAAACAAAAATGAATGCAGTTAATCCATTTTAAATTCTAAATAATAGAGTAATGACTTGCATTGTACAAAACGTTAGGAACACCTTCCCACTATTGAGTTGCGCTCAGAACAGCCTCAATACGTTGGGGTATGTACTCTACAAGGTGTCGAAAGCGTTCCACAGGGATTCTGGCCCATGTTGACTCCAGTGCTTCCAACAGGTGTGTCAATTTGATTGGATGTCCTTTGGGTGGTGGACCATTCTGAATACACACAGGAAACTGTTGAGTGTGAAACCCAGCAGCATTGCAGTTCTTGACACACTCAAACCGGTGCACCTACTACCATACCCTATTCAAAGGCACTTAAATCTTTTCTTTCCCATTCACCTGCTAAATGGCACACAAACACAATCCATGTCTTAAGGCTTGAACATCCTTATTTAACCTGCCTCTTCATCTACACTGATTGAAGTGTATTTAACAGGTGACATCAATAAAGGATCATATCTTTCACCTGGATTCACCTGGTCAGTCTGTCATGGAAAGAGCAGGTGTTCCTAATGTTTTGTACACTCAGTGAATATTACACCACTATTTAATACATATCATAATAACCAAATCTAGCATATTTAATTGCTGCAAATAAAGAGAAAGCATGCCAAGCTATAGGTCCCGCATGACCCCAATCCATTTAGAAACTATGCCATGTCTGGGCCAGTGAGTGGGACCCTGAGTTTTCTCCCATTTTGTGTTTGGATGACAACTTGGAGCTATTGACATGTATTAGTAAACATATCATTCTGTTTTCTCTTTGTGTGACAGTTGACGGTGGTGTCGGTGGCCTCACAGGTCCCCAACTCCCCTCAGAAGTCAGTGTCTCTGCCTCTCAACATGGCCCACCTGGGACATCAGATACTATTACAACAGTCTACAGCCACCTCACCAGCCAAGGTAGTCTCAACCCATTCTACTGCGTGGCTACAACTAGCTTTTATAACAGTGTTTCTCAACTGTGGTCCTCTCTGACCCCCAGAACTGCAAATTTTTTGTTTTATTCAAACACTGGAACACCTGATTCAACTAGCCAACTAATCACCAAGACCTTGATCATCAGGTATGCTACTGCTGATGCTCTTGGAAATAATCTTGACTGTTTTCTCCCCTCCTCACAGACCATGAAGCCTGTGCAGACTGTGACGGTGGGAGGGGTGGGCGCCACCCAATTTAAGACCATCTTTCCCCTGTCCACCCCATCCAACGTGCAGCAGATCCAGGTGCCAGGCAGCCGCTTCCACTACGTCAGGCTGGTCACTGCCACCACGGGCAGCAGCACGGGACATGCCGGCAGCCCCATCACTAACTCATCCATGACAGGTAGGAGCCAGACTCCCAACTCACCATCCATACAGAGTGGCAGGGAAAGGATTTTAGTTCCAAACAGTGCCATAAATATATAGTGTATGTACAACGGTATATAATGACCTGTTTTCCTTCCACAGCCAAGCCCATGGTGGTCAACACAACCCAAGTCAGGATGTCTGTCCCCATTGTCCCAGCACAGACAATGAAGCAGGTGAAACACACTACTTACTTACAGATTGAATTGCTCCCCTAATCATACATTCACTCAGCCACGACAACATGCACTATCAATAAGGTGAGTGTAATTGAACAAACCTTCATTGTTCTCCTCTCTCAGGTGGTACCTAAGCCCTTGACATCGTCAGGCCAGGTGCTGACCACTCAGACCCAGCAGAGGTTGATCATGCCCGCCACATCGCTACCCCAGATTCAGCCCAACCTCACCAATCTACCCCCGGGTACCGTATTGGCGCCTGCCCCTGGCTCTGGGAACATGGGCTACGCCGTGTTGCCCGCACAATACGTCACACAGGTACAGGGCTGGAATGTGTGTTGAATGCATTTTAAACGTGTGTGTTTGTGCTCTCACACTTCTCTCTCTCTTCTCCAGCTCCAGCAATCTGCGTATGTGACTCTGGCCAGCAGCTCTGGGTTCTCCACCCCTACAGGCATCCAGACTCAGGCCAGACTGCCTCTCAATGGGTAAGCACAACACCACACAGGAAATCCCCAGCTGGAGTATGATCTGTGGTTTGATGGCAAAGAAGTCCTTGTCAGTAGAATAAGTCAGTACAATAAAGCACCTTTGTTTGAAGGTTTTAAATTCCTTTTGATATGAAATGTTATGACAACGTTGAAATAAACTCACTGCCCTGACTAATTATAAGCATATTCCCTTCTCCCACAGCTTATCAACATCAGGCGCTGCCTTCAGACCACGGAAGCCCTGTAACTGCACCAAATCTCAGTGTCTCAAACTGTACGTACTATAATAACTTACAGGGAACTCAACCTACTCAACTATTGATGTTTAACAGGATTCCTGCTTTAAAAAGTAAATGTCCTGTATTTAGATGTCATTTGAGATGGGCCTAACCTCTAGCTGTCTATGTTGTGTCTGAATGCTCTCTCTGCAGGTACTGTGACTGTTTTGCCAACGGGGAGTTCTGTCAGAACTGTAACTGTACCAACTGCTTCAACAACCTGGAACACGAGACGGACCGAGCTAAAGCCATCAAGGTGAGGAACAAGACCTCAGATTTGACTCCACTTTATTTGTCTCACCTTATTCTTCCTTTGTGTGAAAGAAAAGCTTGGTGTGACAAATGTACTCTTTGATTTGTGATATGATTTGGCCTTGTGTAATAAATACCTGTCTGTTATATCTGACTCCTTGTGTACAGAGTTGTTTTTAAAGGAGTGTATCATTTCCCCAGGCGTGTCTGGACCGCAACCCGGAGGCGTTCAAGCCGAAAATCGGTAAAGGTAAAGAGGGCGAGTCGGACCGCAGACACAGCAAAGGCTGCAACTGTAAACGCTCAGGCTGCCTGAAGAACTACTGCGAGTGTTACGAGGTGGGTCTCTCTCTCTCTCTGTCGCTCTCTGTGTGTCAAGCAAGTGAAATGGTACAAGCAGTAAACATTACACTCACAAAAGTTTCAAAGCAATGGAGATGTCATATTATGGCTATGTACAGTGTTGTAATGATGTACAAAAGGGAAAATAAATAAACATAAATATGGGTTGTATTTACAATGGTGTTTGTTCTTCACTGGTTGCCTTTTCTTGTGGCAACAGGTCACTAATCTTGCTGCTTTGATGGCACACTGGTATTTCACCCAGTAGATATGAGTTATTTTCAAATTCTTTGTGGGTCTCTGCAATCTTTATTTTTTTATTTTATTTAACTAGTCAGTTAAGAACAAATTCTTATTTACAATGATGGCCTACCGGGGAACAATGGGTTAACTGCCTTGTTCGAGGGCAGAACACCAGATTTTTACCTTGTCGGGGGATTCGATCCAGCAACTTTTCGGTTACTGGACCAACGCTCTAACCACTAAGCTACCTGCCACCCCAATCTCAGAAATATGTGTCTAATATGGTCAAACATTTGGTGGGAGGTTAGGAAGTGCAGCTCAGTTTCCACCTCATTTTGTGGGCAGTGAGCACTATGTGCCTACTGCGATCTCTCTGAATAGCAAAGCTATGCTACTGTCTGTACATAGTCAAAGCTTTCCTTAATTTTGGGTCAGTCAGTTTAGGGCCAAATAGCATTCTAGTTTGTTCTTTTTTGTAAACTCTTTCCAATGTGTCAAGTAATTCTTTTTGTTTTCTCATGATTTTGTTGCGTCTAATTGTTTTGCTGTCCTGGGGCTCTGTGGGGTGTTTGTTTGTGCACAGAGTCCCAGGACCAGCTTGCTTAGGGGGCTCTTCTCCAGGTTCATCTCTCTGTAGGTGATGGCTTTGTTATGGAAGGTTTGGAAATCGCTTCCTTTTTAGGTGGTTGTAGAATTTAACGTCTCTTTTCTGGATTTGGATAATTAGTGGATATCGGCCTAATTCTGCTCTGCGTGAATTATTTGGTGTTTTACATTGGACATGGAGGATGTTTTTGCAGAATTCTTCATGAAGTGTCTCAATTTGGTGTTTGTCCCATTTTGTGAATTCTTTTTGTTGGTGAGCGGACCCAAACCGTAGAGGGCAATGGGTTCTAAAACTGAGTCAAGTATTTTTTTTCCAGATCCTGACTGGGTTGTTGATTTTTATGTTCCTGGAGAGTCCAGTTGGTTCTGGTATTCTTTAATAGATTATTCTAAGATATGTATTTGATCATGGACATGTTTTTTGCTGTTTTGAATTTTGTTATAGAACCAAAAGGATTGGAGAAGTGGTTATCCATACATCTTCATTTTGAATAGATGCAGTGCATTCCCAAAGTATACAGACCCCTTGACCTTTTCCACATTTTGTTACGTTACAGCCTTATTCTAAAATGGATTCAATTGTTTCCCCCCCCCTCATCAATCTACACACAATACCCCATAATGACAAAGCAAAAACAGGTTTTTAGAAATTTTAGCAAACTTATAAAAAATTAAATGGAAATATTACATTTACGTATAAAGGGTCTGAGTATTCAGACCCTTTACTCAGTACTTTGTTGAAGCATCTTTTGCAGCGATTACAGCGTTGAGTCTTCTTGGGTATGATATTACAAGCTTGGCACACCTGTATTTAGAGTTTCTCCCATTCTTTTCTGCAAATCGTCTCAAGCTCTTTCAGGTTGGACGGAGAGCATCGCTTGTCGTATAATATTCTAATCAAGTGAGGGAGACTAATTTCTTCAATAATCCCCCGATTGAGGCCACTGTGTTCTTGGGGACCATCAATGCTGCAGACATTTTTTTTTTTGTACCCTTCCCCAGTTCTGTGCCTCGACACAATCCTGTCTCTGAGCTCTATGGACAATTCCTTCCACCTCATGGCTTGGTTTTTGCTCCGACATGCACTGTCAACTGTGGGACGTTATATAGACAGGTGTGTGCCTTTCTAAATCAAGTTATAAAAACATCTCAAGGAAGATCAGTGGAAACAGGATGCACCTGAGTTCAATTTCGGGTCTGAAAGCAAGTGGTCTAAATATTTATGTAAATATGGTATTTCTGTTTCGCAACAACAACAAAAAGTCCATAAACCTGTTTTCGCTTTGTCATTATGGGTTATTGTTTGTAGATTGAGGATTTGTATTTAATCCATTTTAGAATAAGGCTGTAATGTAACAATGTGGAACATGTGAAGGGGTCTGAATACTTTCTGAATTAACTAACTCTTCGTGTTTGTTCCAATTTTCCCAGAAGTGGTTAGATTCCATGGGTTCTTGAATTACATTGTGTTGATTTCTGACGTGATGTTCCTTTTTCTGTAGTGTTTCAATGCTCCACTATAGTGAAGGTGTAGGCTCAGGTTTTCTGCATCTGTTTTCGGTTGGACAGGTTTCTCCATTTCTTTCGTCGGTTTTGCATTCTTCATCAAACCATTTGTCATTGTTTTTTTATTTTCTTAGGTTGCCTGCTCTCAATTTTTAGGTTTGATAGGAAAGCTGAAATGTCAAATATACTATTTAGGCTTTCTACTGCCAAGTTTACACCTTCACTAAATACAGTGAAATGTTTTGTCCAGGAAGTTATCTAAAAGGAATAGAATTTGCTGTTGCCTAATTGTTCAGTTTTTTTCCCCGGTAGGTTTCTACACTACTTTCATTCCATCTATAGCATTTTTGTTATATTGTGCAGTTCCTTTGGCTTTGATGCCTCTACTTGAACAGAGCAATATTCAATCATAACTATGGTTTTGCTGATAGGGGTGTCAGTGGGCTGACTGAACACTCTGAGAGACTGGGTTGAAGTCAGTGATCAAGTAATCTACAGTACTACTGCCAAGGGACGAGCTGTAGGTGTACCTACCATAGGAGTCTCCTCAACCTACCATTTACTATGTACATACCCAGCGTGCAGCAGAGCTCCAGGAGTTGTTTAATTTTTTTATTTAACTAGTTGTTACTGGGAGGGGGGCATATAGGGTGTGGGGGGGGGGGTGTCTTGGCGGGATATCTGTTGCTCCTGTGTGAGAGGCTGCGGTTGAGGGTGACTTCCTTCAGGGTCCTGGCAAAGGTTGGGATTGCTGCCTTGTAGAGGTGGACCTGGTTGTAAAGACTGTTCAAGTCCAGGGTGGACTATAACGTTGTACTCTGTTCTATTATATGTTGCCCTGAAGCGGTGGGTGCAGGCTTCTGGTCCGACCTACTAGTAGCACACCATGTTCTTGGTCACGCCTGCTTATTTATTGAGACTCTCTCTGCCAGGCCAAGATCATGTGCTCGTCTACCTGTAAGTGTGTGGGCTGTAAGAACTTTGAAGAGAGCCCTGAGAGGAAGACTCTGATGCACCTGGCTGACGCAGCTGAGGTCAGAGTTCAACAACAAACGGCAGCCAAGACCAAGCTGTCATCACAGATCTCAGACCTGCTTACACGGACCACTCCCGCCATCACCAGCGGAGGGGGGAGGTAAGACTCCCTCCCTCTCTACACTCGCCCTCTCCAGCCTCACCCCCTCTACCTACCCCCTCTCCCCAACGCATCTTCTCTAGATTTATTTTCTCTATCCTTAACGCCACCTCCCTCTCATCCCCCCCTCTCCAGCCTCGGCTCTGTACCATCTATGCTGTATCTTGTTCTAGAGCAGTGGCTAATCTCTTCATCCTCTCTCAACCAGGATGCCCTATACGTTTGTGACGAAGGAGGTGGCGGAGGTGACGTGCGAGTGTCTGCTGGAGCAGGCTGAGCAGGCAGAGCTGAACCAGCAGCCCCAGGCCACCGCAGAGAGGATGATCCTGGAGGAGTTTGGACGCTGCCTCATGAGGATCATCAGCTCGGCGGGCAAGACAGACTGTCCCTCCATCAACTGCTAGGCTAGGTCCAAGGGCTCTCTCGATTTGCCTCTCACCCAGCGCAGAGAGAACTCGTTCCTGGGAGACTGAAAGGGTGGCCCCCTTTCTCCCCAAGCACCAGAGCTAAACATTGGTACTGGCGAGTGGTGGTGATCCCTGGGAGGTCCTTGGTTTCTCTGTCTCCCAGGCTAGCTATCCCCATAGACATTGGATTGGGAGGAGAGTAGACTGCCCCGTCAACTGTTATCTAGCTAGACCCAGCACCAGGAGGCAAGGACAGCCCTGTGCAATGCTTACCCAGCCTCAGAGCTCTAGCATTGGGAAAACTAAGGGACATTAATTGCTATGGCGCTGGTGCTATGGCGCTGGTGCTGCTCCTTCTTCACAGTTAGTGGGAACAGCCTGAAGGGAGTGGCTGTCCCCATGCCTGCCTGAAAAAACAAGGATTGTGGGAGAGACTTGGCAGAGAAAGAAGTGCAAGGGTAGAGCAAACGAGCGGGACCAGGATTTGGGTTTTAACCAGTTCTTGGTTTCGGTGCACCCTCTGACTGAGTGGAATAGCACAGTTTGTTTGTGTTTTTTGAAGGGGGTTGTTTTAGACTTACCGTGCACACTTTTTGATAATAGGTATTTTTACATGTTTTGTTTTTTCTTCTAATGTATTTTTTTTCTACCATCCTATCATGGCTCTGTTTGTCCCTCTCCTTCTCTCTGGTGTGATATTAACACGTTTTAATCATTTGATTCTTCAGTTAGTAGCCCAGGTTCTAATCATGATGCTGATCTCTCTACAGTTGCTAGCTTTTACTGTAGCCCACAAGATACCCCCACTATTTATTTTCCTCAACCACCGTTTCAACTCGTGCTTATAAAAATGTCTAAGAACAAATTCTAAATTCCCACTTTTGATTTTATCATGGATATGGATTCTATTTACCATTTTTAACAAATAATTGGTAACTATTTAAATTTACATTCACCAAACTGGGTTTTGGGGTAGCATACAGTCCTGTTTCTGACACTTTCAGGTAGGGTAAAGCTTCACAATATCAAATCCAAGTTATTTGCTCTGCTAAAGTGCTTATGGTACTCTAAACTCTAAATTAATTGTGAAGGTAGGAAAGTTGTCCACTTATTAGGTAAATAGGAATATTGGAATCTAAGTGACCCTACTTTAACTTCTTTGTGAATAACAAAGATGTAGAGTAATGTATGTAGAATAGTGCACACACATCCATGTTGGATCACTGTCAAGGGGCAGATTGTTTGATTGGATAATGAATCTAGCCATAGTATCACCGTATGTCAGGAGCACTGCAACTATTTTAGCATAGCAGAGTGCCTTTAGTCTACAGTGAGCTGATGATTGGGCATGGTAACATTTTTCTACAATGTCATCATGGATTAGGCTACCAGGTAACACATGATTTGGCCTCTGTGTGTCACACTAACTCTGCCCATCAAGTATGTGTTCAACAGCATCTGGGTGGTGTTTCTAAAGCCCGTATTATCATGTCCACTAGTCTGGCTAACACACAACTCAAGTCCTCCTGACTTCAGCCTGGAATGGCTCCTCCATGTTGGCACAATGCGTCGATAATGAAGAGGGCTGTGTTTTTACTGGTTGGTTCTCTTCTGTATTATTCTTACTCAAACACCAACATGCATGGCCACACAGCCCCCTGAGCGCTGCCCCTTCCATTACAATGGTTGTATTTTAAAAACAACGAGAGGTCTCAACCTCTGAGGGGGAAAAATCACATTTGATTGAACCAATCAAAGCCATCGCTCAATTTCTGAGTGAATATTGCATTGACGGCCTTCTTTCCAGACCAGTGTACGACAGCTGTCCCTGTGCTGTGAGTCATGTGGGTCGCGCCAGCCAGGCTACATTTCCCCCTCACAAAGCCAATCTCTCTCTGTTTTTGTATTGGGGTGAGTCTTGTTTGGGTGTTGTTTTTAAAATACTGTTATTAGTAGATTTATTTCCCCCCAGGATACCTTTGCCTTACGTTCCTCAGTCTGCTCAGGGCATTGAAGGACTTTTACTACGTTGTCAATTGTTTCCCCCAATATTGTTGAAGACGCACACGTACTTATTAAAACACGTTCAAGATCTATCAAAAAGCAGGAGTTTGTTGATATAGATTGCCCTTGTCCAAAAGAGCATGACCATGTTATACACCATCACACATCCTTTTTAAAGTTGTAATCATCCCTATGCACTGAAAACTTTGTTTATTGTATGGATGATCTTGCTGGATGCTGAGGTTATTACAAAATTGCTGTACAGGAGCATCAACAATTGGTTTGAGCAGCGTGATTCATCCCTAATAAAACACATTTCTCTAGGCCCTGTTCAGGAGGGTGCAATGTTACAGAACGTTCAGATAGAAATGTATTGTGTAGAACTAATACAGTGGTATTTCAGGTAGAGGATTGGAATTATTGGCACTATGTTACATTTCTATTTGTAACATTTGTTGAGTCTCCCCTCATTGAATACAGCCCTAGTATCCATTGTCAACCCACAAAGTGGGATGTTTCAAAGGGCTTCCAATAGTTGAGCACAAACAGAACGCTGCTCTGAAAGTCCTCTGACCAGCTCACTCCCTTAATCTGATGTTGAAAGGTGGTGGGAAATTGTTTTTAGATTGTCTTCTAACAGAGAGAAATGTAACATAAAAAATACATTTATATTATCAATAAAACTAAACAGCAAAGTTGTGCTCTGTCTGTGAACAGAAAAGTTCCTATCAAATCTATATATTTCAGGAGAAACCTAGCCTTCTATCAGGTAACCTAACCCATGGCATCTGGTAGTGCTCTGTACACTAGACAAAACAATACATCTTCTTTGTACCTTCTCAATGTTTGCAATATCAGGCTTTTTTCACTGAGGGAATCTCTGTACTGAACTGATCTGTGTAAATCTGTTACCTGCTGCCCTCCATGTATAAAAGCCCCTGTGCAACAGCTCAGTAGTACTACTTGGTTGTTTGATTGTATATCGTATGTTAAGTGACCATTGCCTGTATTGCTTTTTAGGTGAAATCATGTTTGTCTTTTTTCTTATGTCACCGTTCTTGTAAACATCTCTTTCTGTCTGGAATTATTTATCTCATGTTATCCTGACTATAACACAGTATCACCAAAATTAAAGTACTTTTAATTATTTTCAGATTTATATTGAGTAAAGCCTATGTAAGATGTTGTGACTGTAATGTAAGCAAAATACAAAGCAAATAAAATTTATACAGTTCTGTAAAAAAAGTTCTCACTTTGCACTAAATTGCATTCATAATTTACTAATTACATAGAATAGGGCGATCAGATATTGTCATATTTCTGATTTCAGATGTCTGTTTTAGACAACAACATGAAGTTGATTTGTACGTGATTGATGCTATGCATTAACACTACACTGTAATTGTAACACTTAGATGTGTAAGATATTTTATAGAAGTCCCGCCTTGTGTTTTTCCTACATTGCTTTGCTGTGTATATCATTATACGAGAGTTTTTGCCGCTTCCCTTTCATGAAGAGAAGAGCGAGCGAGTATCTGGCGAGTTATGAACATAACCTGAAGATTGTCGCCCTTGTTTTGCGAGATAACATAGCATTTGAGGCATATCTCCGCTTTATAGTTAAGTACGTTTTCTTCCGTGTTGTAACATAGCAAGCTAGCTACTACTAGCTATGAAGTGTTAGCTATGTATAGCAAGTCCTGACCAATTGGCTATCAATATCATATTTCCTATCCATCGTCTGATTTAAAATCTTTGCTGTTCACATCATGAATCTCTGATTACATGGTTTTTTTTACAACTATGTGGACGCGTAGTTAGCTTCATTATGTATCACAGGTCAGGAGTGTAACTTAGTCGCTGTGCGCTGCGCTCGTGGCCTATGCTTGATCCAAGAATGTTGCATGTTATTTTATAATGCATCAACTTGTTTACCTTTTCTATAGTGTCGTTTGATACACTCACAGGATGGATGACAAAATGATACAGGACACGTGGTAAGATGCCAAACTGACTACACTGTCAACTTGAGCCTGAACACTTACAATGTATTGAGGAATGACTGAAGTGTACTGCACCCATTTTCTCGTCCTGTGATTAAAATCTGTATCTGCTGTCCACATCATGAACCATAGTGATTAATATAACATTATTATGAGGACATGTGCTCTAGCCTATAATTGGTCATATTTTGACTGGCTTTGATTATACTGTGTTTTAACCATTTCAATTTTGGCACAGATCCAACAGAATGGGCTCTTCTGTGCTGAGCAACAATACACTCACTGTATGTATGGTACGTGTGCGTATTTGTATGTATATGCAGTACCAGTCAAAAGTTTGGACACCCACTCATTACATTTTTTTATTAAAAAAAAATATTCTCTACATTTGTAGAATAATAGTGAAGACATCAAAACTATGAAATAACACATGGAATCATGTTGTAACCAAGAAAGTGTTAGTCCCACTAAACTCAATCTGAGGTGGGCTGCAATCTGAGGTGCAGTTAACTCTAATGAATTTATCCTCTGCAGCAGAGGTAACTCGGCCTTCCTTTCCTGTGGCGGTCCTCATGTGAGCCAGTTTCATCATAGTGCTTGATGGTTTTGTGACTGCACTTGAAGAAACTTTCAAAATTCTTAATTTTCTGGATTGACTGACTATTTTTTATTTAACTAGGCAAGTCCGTTAAGAACAAATTATTTTCTACACTGACGGCCTACCCCGGCCAAACCATAACCCGGGCGAATCTCGGCCAATTGCTCGCCGCCCTATGGGACTCCCAATCATGTCCGGTTGTAATACAGCATGGATTTGAACAAAATCAAATTTTATTTGTCACATACACATGGTTAGCAGATGTTAATGCGAGTGTAGCGAAATGCTTGTGCTTCTAGTTCCGACCATGCAGTAGTATAACAAAATACTGCATAGTTTCCTAGGAACGCGAAGCAAGGCGGCCATCTCTGTCGGCGCCGGAAGTCAGAAGGATTTGTTAGACCGCTGCACCACTCATGGCTTAAGGTAATGATGGACTGTCGTTTCTCTTTGCTTATTTGAGCTGTTCTTGCCATAATATGGACTTGGTCTTTTACCAAATAGGGATATCTTCTGTATTCCACCCTTACATTGTCACAACAACTTATTGGCTCAAGTGAGTTAGGAAGGAAAAAAAATCCACAAATGAACTTTTAATCAGGCCCACCTGTTATTTGAAATGCACTCCAGGTGACTACCCCATGAAGCTGGTTGAGATAATGCCAAGTGTGCAAAGCTGTCAAGGCAATGACTGGCTACTGTGAAGAACATAAAATAAATATATTTGTTTTAATACTTTTTTTGGTTACTACATGATTCCATGAGTGTTATATCAGTTTTGATGTCTTCATTATTCTACAATGTAGAAAATAGTACAAATAAAGAAACCCTTGAATGAGTAGGCGTGCCCAAACTTTTGAATGGTATTGTCTATGTATATTTGTGTGTATGTGATCTGGTGGTGAGAGGAGCTATAGGACGGGCTCATTGCTACTGGAATGGAATGTGGTTTATCGTGGTTTCCGTATGTTTGATACTGTTCCATTCCAGCCAATACAATGACCCTGTCCTCCTATAGCTCCTCCCACCAGTCTCCACTGATGTAATCCTTGAGTTTATTTGATCTGGGTCAATCATCAGATAAAATCACTAAATCTAACCCAGTCTTCCATCCAAGTCTGGGAGGGAATATTATTCAACTTGATTGATGTTGCAGTCTCTAATGTTTTTGGCTGCATATTGTGTATCTTTTTTAATTTAGTGCTGACATCCCTCTTCACACTAACGATGAGATTGTGTTTTTCTCCAGGCTTTGCAATAGGAGTGCCCTGGGCGGTCTCATGTTTTCATAGTAAATTGACTACAAAGATGGCACTGGATTCCTTGTGAAACTACAGTACAAATGTATAGGAGCATTTCCTATCCCTTTGTCCAATGACAAGTGTTTGTGGAAAACACTACAAAGTATGTAATTTTGAGTGACTGATTATTTCAGAAATGTGTGATGTCTCAGTGTTGTCTTGACTAGAACATTATGAAATTGAATTTCTTGTGCCAATGAAGGTTTCACAAACTCAATTGAAATGCATCTAGGGAGTTGTATTGTTAAATTCAGTTGCTTTGCTAGTAAACCTATTTAACTTTTTTCAAAAAAAAAAACGTAACTATGGTAGCATGAGAAGTTGAGTGGCCAGGACCAAAGTTTGCATACATACAATACTGTGAAATGAGTGGAAATGCAAAATGCAGCTTTCCTTACAATGTTACTATGGCCGGATTCACTTTATTCAGAGACTTTTGTCTGATACAACATGGTGAAATGTTAAAACATATAAATCATGTAGATTCCAATAAGGAAGTTGGCACGGATGGCAGGGGGTGCACTCTAATGTGAAGTATGCAACCAATTGTGCTTGCTACACAACGTACAGTAGGCCTACAGCGAATGAGTACATGCATGTGATTGAACATATGGTCTACGTACAGTACAGAATGGTCAAGCCACGTTCACTGGAAGTGCCTGAAGAAGGGGGAGATTATATTGGTCCCATGATTATTTGTGGGTGATTGTGCCTCTGATGGAGCCGAAGCTCAATTAGCGCCACCGCAGCAACATTAAGACTTCGATTTTGTCTTCAAAATAAAAGTGGAAATATATATGAAGCGAAATCAATCATTTTTGCCTCTTTACATAATGTTAAATTACAACTACATCGTGGAAAAATCTCAACTAAAGACATTTACTATATATGAGATAAATAGTATAAAGTGGAGCACATTTTGACATGGTTGTAGTTTAAGTAAATGAATATAAAGAAAATATTCTACAGACCCTACTCATACTTCTCAAATTTGTTGCACAAATTTGCTTACATCCTTGTTAGTGAGCATTTATATTTTTCCAAGATAATCCATCCACCTGACAGGTGTGGCATGTCAAGAAGCTTATTAAACAGCATGATCATTACGCAGGTGCACCTTGTGCGGGGGACAGTATAAGGCCACTAAAATGTGTCGTTTTGTCACATATCACAATGCCACAGATGTCTCAAGTTTTGAGGGAACTTGCAGTTGGCATGCTGGACTGCAGGGATGTCCCCCAGAGCTGTTGCCAGATAATTTAATGTTAAATTCTCTACCATAAGCTGCCTCCAATGTTGTTTTAGAGAATTTGCAGTACATCCGACTAGCCTCTGCAGACCATGTGTAACCACGCCAGCCCAGGACCTCCACGTCCGGCTTCTTCACCTGCAGGATAGTCTGAGACCAGCCACCCAGACAGCTGATGAAGTTGAGGAGTATTTATTTTTCTCTAATAATGCCCCTTTTGAAAAAGTAATTCTGATTGGCTGGGCCTGGCTCCCAAAAGTGTGGGCCTATGCCCACCCATGGCTGCGCCCCTGCCCAGTCATGAAATCCATAGATTAGGGCCTAATAAATGTATTTCAATTGACAGATTTCCTTATATGAACTGTATAGAAACATTGTTATAAGTTGAGTTTATATTTTTGTTTAGTACATATAGGCACCAATGAAATAATACCATATATAGATTCTACAGACCCTACTGAGTAATCCCAACCCCCCTTTTACATGTATTCCACAATATTGTGGCCAATGTAAAAGGCCAGCAACACTTAGTATTATTCAGAGCCCTGTGAAATGACACCATATAGATTCTACAGACCCTACTGAGTACTCCCCAACCCACTTTTACATTGACACAAATACATGTTTTTCCTGTACAGTGGTATCTATGTTTGTACCTAATACAGTGTCCAGGCACCTTCTTTTAAGCTGTTTGACCACAGTAAATGGCAAGCAGCACTCCATATTATTCAGAGCCGCATAAAATAACACCATATATAGATTTTAAAAACCTTATTGAGTACTCCAACCCCACTTTTACATCGGAACCTAGAATGCGTTTTGCTCTATAAGCCAATATATATTCAATATACAGTGATTTGCATTGGGGTTATTTATCTGACCTTGGAACATGTTTTAAAACACATTTAATGCAAATGGCACTTAAATATGAACAAATATTAGTCATTGTTTATGTTTAGACAATAATTGTTCATAAATCATTAATAATACAGGCTAATAACACTTTTATACTATTACGTGGGGGATTTTTCTTCTGAAAATGTCCAGAAGTACTTTCTCAATGTTGCTGACGAGACACTGGAGTTGGGACGTGGAATTTCAGTGAATCTGCATTCTGCAGCCCAGAGCTATTGCCTTCTCGCAAATAATAATACAATAACAAAAGGCCTGCAGCGTTCTGTAAACTGTGGGGGAGAATAATTCCCTGCTCCTTCAGTCAGAAGATTGGCAAATGGAACTGCCACTGAGTTGTTTTGAATTCTGTGGTAAACCTCCCTAAAACGTATAACAATGGAAGGTACAGGTTGCGCCTTCAGTTGTTTTTTGGATGAAAATTCTTATGTAATTTTCCTTTGACAGACAGACTGATTTGGCAACCGTATAGGCCTTAGGCATTTGACATGAATGTTACTTAGTACAAACATAGTATTAATACCATGTGACAGATGGGCGGAGAGAACCTCACATTCATTATAATGACTAAATGAATAGGTAAACAAGAATAGGGTAATAAGTGTGTGTTCAGATGCACTGCTCTGGGCTGGAGTGGAACCCAGAGGTAGCTACTCAGCTGGTGCTGGCCTCAGAGGATGACCGGATGCCAGTGATCCAGATCTCGGACCTGCGTTTCACCACAGCCCCTCTCAAAGTCCTGGAGAACCACACATGGTAAACTATCACTTCAAATTAATCTTGTATCCAGTCTTGAAAAGTAATATGTTAAAAGTTGAAACGCTGACTGACTGTACAAATCAAATGTTATTTTTCACATGCACCGAATATAACCCGGCATAGACAGAATGATCTCGATGAAGCAGCTGTCAAACATTTTGAGGATCTGAGGACCCATGCCAAATCTTTTCAGTCTCCTGAAGGGGAATAGGTTTTGTCATGCCCTCTTCACAACTGTCTTAGTGTGCTTGGACCATGATAGTTTGTTGTGGTGATGTGGACACCAAGAAACTTGAAGCTCTCAACCTGCTCAACCTACACCGCTGTCGATGAGAATGGAGGCGTGCTCGGTCCTCTTTTTCCTGTAGTCCACAATCAACTCCTTTGTCTTGATCACGTTGAGGGAGAGGTTGTTATCCTGGCACCACACTGCCAGGTTTCTGAACTCCTCCCTATAGGCTGTCTCATCGTTGTCGGTGTTCAGGCCTACCTCTGTTGTGTTGTCGGCAAACTTAATGATGGTGTTGGAGTCGTTCTTGGCCATGCAGTCATGGGTGAACAGGGAGTACAGGAGGGGACTGAGCCCGCAACCCTGAGGGGACACGTGTTGAGGATCAGCGTGGCAGAAGTGTTGTTACCTACCCTTACCACCGGGGGGGTGGCCCGTAAGGAAGTCCAGGATACAGTTACAGAGGGTGTTTAGTCCCAGCGTCCTTAGCTTAGTGATGAGCTTTGAGGACACTATGGTGTTGAAGGCTGAGCTGTAGTCAATGAATAGCATTCTCACATAGGTGTATCTTTAGTCCAGGTGGGAAAGGGCAGTGTAGAGTGCAATAGAGATTGCATCATCTGTGGATCTGTTTGGGCGGTATGCAAATTAGAGGGGGTGTAGGGTTTCTGGGATAATGGTGTTGATGTGAGCCATGACCAGCCTTTCAAAGCACTTCATGGCCACAGACGTGAGTGCTACGGGTTGTTAGTCATTTAGGCAGGTTACCTTGGTGTTCTTGGGCACAGGGACTATGTTGGTCTGCTTGAAACATATCCGTATTATAGACTCGGTCAGGGACAGGTTGAAAATGTCAGTGAACATACTTGCCAGTTGGTCAGCGCATGCTCGGAGTACACGTCCTGGTAATCCGTCTGGCCCAGCGGACTTGTCAATGTTGACCTGTTTTAAAAGTCTTACATCGGCTACGGAGAGCGTGATCACACAGTCGTCCGGAACAGCTGATGCGCTCATGCATGCTTCAGTGTTGCTTGCCTCGAAGCGAGCATAGAAGTTATTTAGCTCGTCAGGTAGGCTCGTGTCACTGGGCAGCTCGCGGCTGTGCTTCCCTGTCCAAAGTTTTGTATTGAAGGAAATAATGGAGCCAAAAACAACCTGTTGATAGTCAAACGTGTTGAAGGTGAGCTCTGTTTGGCAGTCACCCAGCAATCTGGCTTTACTATGAATTATTCCTTGCTTGCTATAGAGATCTCGGTGAGATGGGGATGCCTGCTCAGAGTGGAGTGATCAGAACTCAATGATTTGGTGTGAAGGCTAACAAAAGAATGGCACAACGAAGACTGGTCAGAACTAATGCAATACAAGTGTTCAGTAGATCAAATGTAGTCGGATTTAAACAATGCCAAGGACATATCTGGTGTGTTCATCAGGGGTGTCCTGGCCATCGCCTGGAGTCTGGCTGACCCTGAGCTGCTACTGAGCTGTGGGAAAGACAACAGAATCCTCTGCTGGACCCCAACACTGCAGAGGTCTCACACACATGCATACACATGCATTGTTCCAATGACTCTGTCATTCTTAGTATGGACCCTAACTACAGAGTACAGTACACTGTTAATAAGTGTTTTTACTGAGAGATGCACAGCTTTATTTAACCACATATTTAACCAGAAATCTGTTCCTGTCCTATCTGTAGTCACCTTCTGATGTAAATCTGTTGCTATTCTCCAGGTGCTGTATGAGTTGCCTACCAGTACCCAGTGGTGCTTTGACATCCAGTGGTGTCCCAGGAACCCAGCGGTGCTGTCGGCAGCAGCCTTCGACGGACACATCAGCGTCTACTCCATCATGGGGGGCAGCAGCCAGGCTGTCAGCCAGACGCAGGCAGACACCGTGGGTACTAGTTTCACACATTAACGCTGTTCAGGGTGGAAACTGGCAACCATGTTGGTTAGGGTTACAGACACGGTTTGCACTGACTCAGGATAACAGTGTTTAGAGTGGAAACTCTCTTCCATTTTGGCCCATTATTGGAGGCACTTGATATGAATGAATACCTAGTCTGTATACATCCTTGGTTATTTTGCTGCTCTTTGGTCTGTCTCTGTTCCAGATCAGCATGTCGTTTGGCAACATGGATCCGTTTGGAATGGGCCAGACCCTGCCCCCCCTGCAGTTTCCCCAAGCCTCCCCCTACACCATCACCCCCTTCAAAAAGCCCCCAAGTGGATCCGCAGGCCTGTGGGGTCCTCCTTCGCTGTGAGTCACTATTTTCTCATTACTTTGCTATGTTTGTCAAATCGTCTGCATGAATGTGTGATGTACATTCTTTTCCTTTTTGTGCTATTGTCTGCTATGCTTTTACTTTACCAATGTTATATTGTGTTCTCAGGTGAACTTTGAGAATGACTCTCGTGGAAAATACCTGGAGCTTTTGGGATACAAAAAGGAGGAGCTAGCATCAAAGGTGAGGTTGGAAATGAACCGTTACTGAATGTCCTCAGGCGTTGTCAGTCTGACCTGTCTGATCCTCATGCTGTCTGCCAGCCTTGTGTAACTCTTCTGTGGATGTTGGTTGTTTGTTTACAGATTGGAGCAGCATTAAAGGGAAAACCTATTAATCCCGAGGAGGTACTGCCTTTTTGTGTGTGTGTGTGTGTGTGTGTGTGTGTGTGTGTGTGTGTGTGTGTGTGTGTGTGTGTGTGTGTGTGTGTGATTATTTATCTCAATCTAATGGCTCTCTCTGCTGAACTCTGAATCTGTCTCTCCTCTCCTGCTGTATGAATGTGTGCAGTCTGCCCCTACTGCTGAACCTACCTCTGAACATGAGCCTGAGGTTGATCCTGAGCCGGAGGTAGTGCCTGAACCCAGTCCCGCTCCCCAGCTCAGTGCTGAAACCCCAGCTGAGCCTGAGGTCCTTCCTCCCGTGCCTGAGCCTGCTGCTATCGAGCTTGCTCCCGAACCTCCACTTGAACCCGGCCTCCAGCCCGAACCTAAGCCAGAGCTTGCCACCTCAACCTGCGGTGACCTTTCACCTCCAATGCCTGTTCTCCAATCTGAACCTGTCTTTACTCTTGATCTCAGCACTGAACCCCAGTTTCTTGCTCCTGTTGCTCTCCTGCCAGTCCCAGACCCTACTTTAGCCCCCCAGCTCTGGCCCCCCCCAGCTCTGGCCCCCACTGCTGACCTGCAGCCCCAGCTACAGCCAGTACCTGACCTCACAAACCTACAGCCTGTACCTGACCTCACGAACCTGCAGCCAGTACCTGGCGTTGACCCGATGCCATCAGTCCTCACCCTGCAGCCTCTAGCCGACCCTGGACGACTCCGCTCTGTCGACCTCCCACCTGAAGACTTATTTGACCTCATCGCTGGTACAAATCTCCAGGCAGAAGTGGAACTGGAACTCAAACCCGCTCCAGAACCAGAAGATCTGTTTGACCTCATCGCTGCTGCAAACCTCCAGCAAATTGCAGAACCGAACGTGACCAAGTCTCTGGAACCAGTGGAACAGAAGTGGACCTGACAGAGTCTCTGGAAGCAGAAGTGGACCTGACAGAATCTCTGGAACCAGTGGAAGCAGAAGTGGACCTGACAGAGTCTCTGGAACCAGTGGAAGCAGAAGTGGACCTGACAGAGTCTCTGGAACCAGTGGAAGCAGAAGTGGACCTGACAGAGTCTCTGGAAGCAGAAGTGGACAGAGTCTCTGGATGCAGATGTAGACCTGGAATCTCTGGAAGCAGAAGTGGACCTGACAGAGTCTCTGGAAGAATCAAACAGAAGTGGACCTGACAGAGTCTCTGGAACCAGTGGAAGCAGAAGTGGACCTGACAGAGTCTCTGGAATCTCTGGAACCAGTGGAAGCAGAAGTGGACCTGACAGAGTCTCTGGAACCAGTGGAAGCAGAAGTGGACCTGACAGAGTCTCTGGAAGCAGAAGTGGACCTGACAGAGTCTCTGGAAGCAGAAGTAGACCTGACAGAATCTCTGGAAGCAGAAGTGGACCTGACAGAGTCTCTGGAAGCAGAAGTGGGCCTGACAGAATCTCTGGAACCAGTGGAAGAAGAAGTGGACCTGACAGAGTCTCTGGAATCAGTGGAAGCAGAAGTGGACCTGAGAGTCTCTGGAAGCCTGACAGAGTCTCTGGAAGCAGAAGTGGGCCTGACAGAATCTCTGGAACCAGTGGAAGAAGAAGTGGACCTGACAGAGTTTCTGGAATCAGTGGAAGTAGAAGTGGACCTGACAGAATCTCTGGAAGCAGAAGTGGACCTGACAGAGTCTCTGGAACCAGTGGAAGCAGAAGTGGACCTGACAGAATCTCTGGAAGCAGAAGTGGACCTGACAGAGTCTCTGGAACCAGTGGAAGCAGAAGTGGACCTGACAGAATCTCTGGAAGCAGAAGTGGGCCTGACAGAATCTCTGGAAGCAGAAGTGGACCTGACAGAATCTCTGGAAGCAGAAGTGGCCCTGACAGAGTCTCTGGAACCAGTGGAAGCAGAAGTGGACCTGACAGAGTCTCTGGAAGCAGAAGTGGACCTGACAGATTCTCTGGAACCAGTGGAAGCAGAAGTGGACCTGACAGAGTCTCTGGAAGCAGAAGTGGACCTGACAGAGTCTCTGGAAGCAGAAGTGGACCTGACAGATTCTCTGGAACCAGTGGAAGCAGAAGTGGACCTGACAGAGTCTCTGGAAGCAGAAGTGGACCTGACAGAGTCTCTGGAAGCAGAAGTGGACCTGACAGAATCTCTGGAAGCAGAAGTGGACCTGACAGAGTCTCTGGAACCAGTGGAAGCAGAAGTGGACCTGACAGAATCTCTGGAAGCAGAAGTGGGCCTGACAGAATCTCTGGAAGCAGAAGTGGACCTGACAGAATCTCTGGAAGCAGAAGTGGCCCTGACAGAGTCTCTGGAACCAGTGGAAGCAGAAGTGGACCTGACAGAGTCTCTGGAAGCAGAAGTGGACCTGACAGATTCTCTGGAACCAGTGGAAGCAGAAGTGGACCTGACAGAGTCTCTGGAAGCAGAAGTGGTCCTGACAGAGTCTCTGGAAGCAGAAGTGGACCTGACAGATTCTCTGGAACCAGTGGAAGCAGAAGTGGACCTGACAGAGTCTCTGGAAGCAGAAGTGGACCTGACAGAGTCTCTGGAAGCAGAAGTGGACCTGACAGAATCTCTGGAAGCAGAAGTGGACCTGACAGAGTCTCTGGAACCAGTGGAAGCAGAAGTGGACCTGACAGAATCTCTGGAAGCAGAAGTGGGCCTGACAGAATCTCTGGAAGCAGAAGTGGACCTGACAGAATCTCTGGAAGCAGAAGTGGCCCTGACAGAGTCTCTGGAACCAGTGGAAGCAGAAGTGGACCTGACAGAGTCTCTGGAAGCAGAAGTGGACCTGACAGATTCTCTGGAACCAGTGGAAGCAGAAGTGGACCTGACAGAGTCTCTGGAAGCAGAAGTGGAACTGACAGATTCTCTGGAACCAGTGGAAGCAGAAGTGGACCTGACAGAGTCTCTGGAAGCAGAAGTGGACCTGACAGAGTCTCTGGAAGCAGAAGTGGACCTGACAGAATCTCTGGAAGCAGAAGTGGACCTGACAGTGTCTCTGGAACCAGTGGAAGCAGAAGTGGACCTGACAGAATCTCTGGAAGCAGAAGTGGGCCTGACAGAATCTCTGGAAGCAGAAGTAGACCTGACAGAATCTCTTGAAGCAGAAGTGGCCCTGACAGAGTCTCTGGAACCAGTGGAAGCAGAAGTGGACCTGACAGAGTCTCTGGAAGCAGAAGTGGACCTGACAGATTCTCTGGAACCAGTGGAAGCAGAAGTGGACCTGACAGAGTCTCTGGAAGCAGAAGTGGACCTGACAGAGTCTCTGGAAGCAGAAGTGGAACTGACAGATTCTCTGGAACCAGTGGAAGCAGAAGTGGACCTGACAGAGTCTCTGGAAGCAGAAGTGGACCTGACAGAGTCTCTGGAAGTAGAAGTGGACCTGACAGAATCTCTGGAAGCAGAAGTGGACCTGACAGAGTCTCTGGAACCAGTGGAAGCAGAAGTGGACCTGACAGAATCTCTGGAAGCAGAAGTGGGCCTGACAGAATCTCTGGAAGCAGAAGTAGACCTGACAGAATCTCTGGAAGCAGAAGTGGCCCTGACAGAGTCTCTGGAACCAGTGGAAGCAGAAGTGGACCTGACAGAGTCTCTGGAAGCAGAAGTGGACCTGACAGATTCTCTGGAACCAGTGGAAGCAGAAGTGGACCTGACAGAGTCTCTGGAAGCAGAAGTGGACCTGACAGAATCTCTGGAACCGGTGGAAGCAGAAGTGGACCTGACAGAGTCTCTGTAAGCAGAATTGGACCTGACAGAATCTCTGGAACCAGTGGAAGCAGAAGTGGACCTGACAGAGTCTCTGGAAGCAGAAGTGGACCTGACAGAGTCTCTGGAAGCAGAAGTAGACCTGACAGTCTCTGGAAGCAGAAGTGGACCTGACAGAGTCTTTGGAAGCAAAAGTGGACCTGACAGAGTCTCTGGAACCAGTGGAAGCAGAAGTGGACCTGACAGAATCTCTGGAAGCAGAAGTGGGCCTGACAGAATCTCTGGAAGCAGAAGTGGACCTGACAGAGTCTCTGGAAGCAGAAGTGGAACTGATAGATTCTCTGGAACCAGTGGAAGCAGAAGTGGACCTGACAGAGTCTCTGGAAGCAGAAGTGGACCTGACAGAGTCTCTGGAAGCAGAAGTGGACCTGACAGAGTCTCTGGAAGCAGAAGTGGACCTGACAGAATCTCTGGAAGCAGAAGTGGACCTGACAGAGTCTCTGGAACCAGTGGAAGCAGAAGTGGACCTGACAGAATCTCTGGAAGCAGAAGTGGGCCTGACAGAATCTCTGGAAGCAGAAGTAGACCTGACAGAATCTCTGGAAGCAGAAGTGGCCCTGACAGAGTCTCTGGAACCAGTGGAAGCAGAAGTGGACCTGACAGAGTCTCTGGAAGCAGAAGTGGACCTGACAGATTCTCTGGAACCAGTGGAAGCAGAAGTGGACCTGACAGAGTCTCTGGAAGCAGAAGTGGACCTGACAGAATCTCTGGAACCGGTGGAAGCAGAAGTGGACCTGACAGAGTCTCTGTAAGCAGAATTGGACCTGACAGAATCTCTGGAACCAGTGGAAGCAGAAGTGGACCTGACAGAGTCTCTGGAAGCAGAAGTGGACCTGACAGAGTCTCTGGAAGCAGAAGTAGACCTGACAGTCTCTGGAAGCAGAAGTGGACCTGACAGAGTCTTTGGAAGCAGAAGTGGACCTGACAGAGTCTCTGGAAGCAGAAGTGGACCTGACAGAATCTCTGGAACCAGTGGAAGCAGAAGTGGACCTGACAGGGGATTTGGCCCTTGAGGCTGAAGCTGAGCCCCTGGCCCAGGAAGAGATGCCAGTAGTAGAAGAGATTCCTCTGGAGGAGGTACCCTCTCCTCTCAACCCCTCTTCCTGTTAGTCCATCCCAGAGAAAAACAATGGCACATCGTACTGTTACATCGCTAAACTGTAAACCTATTATATTGGTACTGCTACGTCATAATATTGCTACAGTTATGTTGAAACATTGCTTTCACATCGTCTCTCATCTATCACTATAATTGACCCAATTATTAGCCCCCTATTTTCCTTCCACTTTACTTTCTCTCTGGGGTAGACTCACACCTATTTGTTTGGTTTTGCTTTGCTGTCTAATGGTTATATGTAAAGCTCTCCGTGAGATTACATGTACAGTCGTGGCCAAAAGTTTTGAGAATGACACAAATATACATTTTCACAAAGTCTGCTGCCTCCGTTTGTATGATGGCAATTTGCATATACTCCCGAATGTTATGAAGAGTGATCAGATGAATTGCAATTAATTGCGAAGTCCCTCTTTGCCATGCAAATGAACTGAATCCCCCCCAAAAATATTTCCATTGCATTTCAGCCCTGCCACAAAAGGACCAGCTGACATCATGTCAGTGACTCTCTCGTTAACACAGGTGTGAGTGTTGACGAGGACAAGGCTGGAGATCACTCTGTCATCCTGATTGAGTTCGAATAACAGACTGGAAGCTTCAAAAGGAGGGTGGTGCTTGTAATCATTCTTCTTCCTCTGTCAATAATGGTTACCTGCAATGAAACACATGCCGTCATCATTGCTTTGCAGAAAAAGTGCTTCGCCAGCAAGGATATTGCTGCCAGGAAGATTGGGGCGGAGCTTCTGGAGAAAACACAGAGGAAGTACTTCACCAAGACTCCCAGCAAGATCACCAAGGTAACTAACACAGGAACATAACGTGACATGCTGGTGTGAATGACCAATGCAACGGTGTTGTAGCAAGGTGCTTCCCACTGGGCAGCAGTTGCTTCACAGGGAGACTGTATCCCATGTGGCTGGTGGTAGCTAATGTGGAACATTTTGTTCCATACTCAATTATATTTTGAATAGTATAGCAGCCTACAGGAGAAATAACTTGTAATATTGGAAGTAACTATCTGGATGTCACCGTGATAGTCTACTGCTCAATGGGGAGAGTTTGCGCTGCAAGCCAGCAACACAACAGCACCGTGCAGTATCCTTCGCTCCCGGGTCCCGCTTGCCGCGCTTGCCGAGGACTTCTGTCTTGCAGTAACTTAGAGGGAAGTAGCTAGATAGTGTAGCTAATGTCAGGCCAGGGTGACAGACAGCTAAAGCACATTTATTGCTTTTGCAGTTCAGTATAAACAGAATGATTCTGAACACCCCCAACTTCAGCAGACCAGTTTTAAATTGTCTCTGAAGTTTCTTGCCGCAAACCTAAACTATCTATCTTGGGAGGGCTCATCAGGACGACTGACTGAGCTGATTGAACCGAATCCGTTCGTCTCCACTTAACTTGTGACATACGTCATGAATTTTGTGTGTGTCCGTATAGCCTCTCCCATCACAAGAGTACCTCTATCATGATGAGTGCCACGGCCATGTGATCAGGTAGTTGTTGATTCATGGTATTGGCTACTGTTCTACTCATTGATTATTGACAACATATCATTCTTCAGCTGATCAGTGGGGGTGTTGAGGAACTGGCAGAGGGAGGTGTATTTTCATATTGATAATTGGTTATTGATTCGCAGCTGATCAGTGCAGTGGTGATGAGGGACTGGCGTGATGTCCAAAATCCCAGAGTATCCCTTTTAAAGGTCAATTCCACAACTTTCAACTTCATATTCATCATCTCCAGCACCATACCTGTGTCTACATGTGTGACATATCAGCATGTTTCTATGATCTGTGGTTGAAAATATATTTGTTTAATTCTTTAAAAATGTGAAGTAAAATACGGTATTGTCTTGCTCGACATGTCACCCCGAATCCGTGCTTGAAAATATATATTTGAACTTTTGTTGTCATTGGGTATAACTTTTGAAATGTAATATTTTACTACAAGATGTAGAAACGTGCACTTTTCACACATGTATACTCTGGTATTGTGCTGGAGGTAATGAATATGAGTTTGAAAAGTGGTGGAATTGCCCTTTAAGACATAGGAGAGGGAACGTCTCAAGTTGGGGTTATGTAAGGATTCACCGATATGCATCGGTCCAGTGTTCAGATGCAAATGCAACCGATCCAAATGAAGCATAAGTCCTTTAGTTGAGTGACAACCAATGCTATTTGTTAGCTTATTTTCTATCAAATGAGTTGTTGAAAATAGTACTTTAAGCTTCCACCGGAGACCACTCTCATCTGGCTGTAGGTAGGCTACATGCTGATCGAGGCTTACATTCCATTTTATTTCAGTATATTTGCTTGAATCAATCATTGTGTATGGTCATTTTTAGATATACAGAGTAAAGTTGATGATTTCATAACGAGGAGAGCAAACTTTTGTGAGGCACACTGCATGTTCGAAGCGGGAGAAGAAGAGAAGCTCACTCCAGCAGGGTTGCTAGGTCTAGTAAAAATTCCTTATCCAATGACCTTTCTGAACCCTCCCTAAATGCCTGAACTAGCCCAACATTTGTTTTGTAGCAAGAGAGGTCCCGCATTTATACAATAAACCCTTTTCCCATCATGTTATCGACGTAACCTGTAACAATGTTAGAAGCTAAATTTGTTTATTATAAAAATAATTATTGTTGTGACATAAAGGAATTTTAATATGTTGCATGAGAGAACATAATTCACCCTTTATAAAACTTGCTAAATCATTTTCCATCAATGGATGTCGATTTAACTCGTTTGACTGTTATGATTAAGAAATAAGGCACAAGGAGGTATGGTATATGTCCAATATACCACGGCTAAGGGCTGTTCTTATGCATAATGCAATGTAGAGTGCCTGGATACAGCCGTTAGCCGTGGTATATTGGCCGTATACAACAAACTCCCGGGGTGCCTTATTGCTATTCTAAACTGGTTACCAACATAATTAGAACAGTAAAAAGTTTTTTTTTTGTCATACCTGTGGTATAAAGACGCTTTCCAGTGATTTGCCGACATTATTTCTTGATGGGCATCAGTTCAAGCATGTTAATATGTTTTTGGGAAAAAAATAGGTGTCTCCAAAATGACAATCTAAATAGCCTACCTACAACCGTTAAAAAGTCATGACGCGTGTGCGTGCTGCTCTGTCTCCTCTCTCACTCATGTGACTCAGCCAGGGGACTAAGCTGCCTGCTGCAGTGATCTCAACACACACACAGACCTGCAACATAGTTTTCAAAGTAGCCTAATCTAACTGATAGTGGGGTGGTAGATGCCCAGTTTCCTTTATGGCTCAAGTCAGGTGCCTACAGTGCATACACCATAGACATACACTACATGACCAATAGTATGTGGACACCTGCTTGTCAAACATCTTATTCCAAAATCATGGGCATTAATATGGAGTTGGTCCCCCCTTTGCTGCTAGAACAGCCTCCACTCTTCTGGGAAGGCTTTCCACTAGATGTTGGAACATTGCTGCGTGGACTTGTTTCCATTCAGCTACGAGCATTAGTGAGGACGAGCACTGACGTTGGGCGATTAGGCCTGGCTCGCAGTCGGCGTTCCAGTTTATCCCAAAGGTGTTCGATGGGGTTGAGGTCAGGGCCCCAAACACACTTCAAAAAGCACCAATGAATGGTTCAAGATCAAATGCTAGACTGTTCTGAAGTGGCCAGCAATGAGTCCAGATCTAAATCCCATTCAAAAGTTGTGGAGAGATCTGAAAACCGCAGTTGGGAGAAGACACCCTTCAAATCTGGGAGAATTGGAGCTGTTTGCACAAAATGGACCAAACTGCCAGTACAGAGGTGCAGGAAGCTCATTGATGGCTATAGGAAGCGCTTGATTGCAGTTATTTTGACCAAAGGCTGTGCTACCAAATATTAATTTAGTCAATGCCATCTGTTTATTTTTTAGATTTAAATGGATATATTAAGTTCTGAATCAAAATCAAAGGTTCTGTAATATTGACAGTGAAATAAAGAATTGTGGAGACCAAATACTTTGGTCAATTTCAACTTATTTTGGGGGGAAATTGTGAGTTACTTGAAAAAAGTGCAAGAGTGCCGGTATCTTTGGCAACAACTGTACTTTTGAACTAAGTTGAAGCATTTGTCTGTACTGTTACCATATATTGTAATTTTTAACAGAGAAAAATGCTTCCATTTCACATTTCCTGAACTGCTAGAAATTAGAATGTATGTTACTTTTGTTAAAGACCCACAGTGAGTACTGTTAGTTATGGGGTCGCCTGCCTCGTACATGCTGCCTCCTCCACCAACCGGATCCTCAGGTACGCAGCCTGATCATGGCTCTGCCCCTCTCGCCATCCACCAATCATCTACAACATGCATGTACTCAGTCAGAGGTGTCACTGGATCTGTTCCAACATCACATTTGCCCTTTAGAAAAAAACTATGTATTGGACTTGTATTCTAAAGTGCTATGCTAGTGTGGATATTGGAACAAAGCCATATTTCAGTTTAAATGGCCAACCAAATGTCATGTATAGGGTTAGAGACCAGCATAGGAAGCTAGGGCTCCATATGGAACTGGTCTTAAAATTGATTAAGTGACAGACAGCTGCGTAGACAGTGTCCAAATATAAGGCCATAGGGAGGCAGGAGTCAGTGTGTGTGCTATCTATCTGCTTAGTGAACACAGTGCAGACAGCCTTCAGACAGTCAACAGCTGCTGTTGTTCCAAGCATCTCTCACACCTCTATCCCTGGGTGGGGAAAGCTGAGGAAGCATTTCTCAACTGACACAATGTTACTCCTCTGAAATATGGCTGATACTTATTAACATGGCCCTGTCTGGCCTTCTGGGGTAACCGAAGTGTGCGATGTTATTAGGATCTTGTTAAATGAAATGGGACTTTATTAGGTGAAAACAGGTACAGTAACAACAACACATTTGTGGGGGTGCGGCAGGTAGCCTAGCAGTTAAGAGCATTGGTCCAGTAACCGAAAGGTCACTGATTCGAATCCCGAGGTGAAAAATCTGTCGATTTTTTTTAACCAGCTGATTTTAACGGGAACTATCACGTAATAACGGGAGCTATCACGTAATAATTTTTTGTTACACTGTAACTATCAGCTTTTTGTTTTGTTACACTGTAACTATCAGCTTTTTGTTTTGTTACACTGTAACTATCAGCTTTTTGTTTTGTTACACTGTAACGATCAGCTTTTTGTTTTGTTACACTGTAACTGTCAGATTTTTGTTTTGTTACACTGTAACGATCAACTTTTTGTTTTGTTATACTGTAACTATCAGCTTTTTGTTTTGTTACACTGTAACTATCAGCTTTTTGTTTTGTTACACTGTAACGATCAACTTTTTGTTTTGTTACACTGTAACTATCAGCTTTTTGTTTTGTTACACTGTAACTATCAGCTTTTTGTTTTGTTACACTGTAACGATCAGCTTTTTGTTTTGTTACACTGTAACTGTCAGATTTTTGTTTTGTTACACTGTAACAATCAACTTTTTGTTTTGTTATACTGTAACTATCAGCTTTTTGTTTTGTTACACTGTAACGATCAGCTTTTTGTTTTGTTACACTGTAACTGTCAGCGTTTTGTTTTGTTACACTGTAACGATCAGTGTTTTGTTTTGTTATACTGTAACAATCAACTTTTTGTTTTGTTACACTGTAACGATCAACTTTTTGTTTTGTTACACTGTAACGATCAGCCTTTTGTTTTGTTACACTGTAACGATCAACCTTTTGTTTTGTTACACTGTAACTGTCAGCGTTTTGTTTTGTTACACTGTAACGATCAGCTTTTTGTTTTGTTACACTGTAACTGTCAGCGTTTTGTTTTGTTACACTGTAACGATCAGCGTTTTGTTTTGTTATACTGTAACAATCAACTTTTTGTTTTGTTACACTGTAACGATCAACTTTTTGTTTTGTTACACTGTAACTGTCAGATTTTTGTTCTGTTACACTGTAACGATCAACTTTTTGTTTTGTTATACTGTAACTATCAGCTTTTTGTTTTGTTACACTGTAACTATCAGCTTTTTGTTTTGTTACACTGTAACGATCAACTTTTTGTTTTGTTACACTGTAACTATCAGCTTTTTGTTTTGTTACACTAACTATCAGCTTTTTGTTTTGTTACACTGTAACGATCAGCTTTTTGTTTTGTTACACTGTAACTGTCAGCTTTTTGTTTTGTTACACTGTAACTGTCAGATTTTTGTTCTGTTACACTGTAACGATCAGCTTTTTGTTTTGTTACACTGTAACGATCAGCTTTTTGTTTTGTTATACTGTAACTATCAGCTTTTTGTTTTGTTACACTGTAACTATCAGCTTTTTGTTTTGTTACACTGTAACGATCAACTTTTTGTTTTGTTACACTGTAACGATCAACTTTTTGTTTTGTTACACTGTAACTATCAGCTTTTTGTTTTGTTACACTAACTATCAGCTTTTTGTTTTGTTATACTGTAACGATCAGCTTTTTGTTTTGTTACACTGTAACGATCAACTTTTTGTTTTGTTACACTGTAACGATCAGCCTTTTGTTTTGTTACACTGTAACGATCAACCTTTTGTTTTGTTACACTGTAACTGTCAGCGTTTTGTTTTGTTACACTGTAACGATCAGCCTTTTGTTTTGTTACACTGTAACGATCAACCTTTTGTTTTGTTACACTGTAAAGATCAACTTTTTGTTTTGTTACACTGTAACTGTCAGCGTTTTGTTTTGTTACACTGTAACGATCAGCGTTTTGTTTTGTTATACTGTAACGATCAACTTTTTGTTTTGTTACACTGTAACGATCAACTTTTTGTTTTGGTACACTGTAACGATCAGCTTTTTGTTTTGGTACACTGTAACAATCAGCTTTTTGTTTTGTTACACTGTAACGATCAACTTTTTGTTTTGTTACACTGTAACGATCAACTTTTTGTTTTGGTACACTCTAACTATCAGCTTTTTGTTTTGGTACACTCTAACTATCAGCTTTTTGTTTTGGTACACTCTAACTATCAGCTTTTTGTTTTGGTACACTGTAACTATCAGCTTTAGATTCAGTAATTCCTATGATTTCAAAATTGTATTTCTCAAATTTGGTAACAAATTTGGTTACATCCATGTTAGTAAGCACTGCTCCTTTGCCATGATAATCCTTCCACTTGACAGGTGTGGCATGATCATTACACAAGTGCACCTTGTGCTGGGGACAATGAAAGATCACTCAAAAATGTGCGGTTTTGTCACACAACACAATGCCACAGATGTCTCAAGTTTTGAGGGAGTGTGCGATTGACATGCTGACTGCAGGAATGTCCACCAGAGCTGTTGCCAGATAATTGATTGTTAATTTCTCTACCATAAACTGCCTCTAATGTCGTTTTAGAGAATTTGTCAGTACATATACAACTGGCCTTACAACCACAGACCACATGTATAGCGTTGTGTGGGCAAGAGGTTTGCTGATGTCAACATTGTGAACAGAATGCCCCATGGTGGAGGTGGGGTTATGGTGTGGGCAGGCATAAGCTACGAACAATGAACACAATTGCATTTTATTGATGGCAATTTGAATACACAGAAATACCGTGAAGAGATCCTGAGGCCCATTGTGAGGCCCGTTTTTGTAAGGTATCTGTGACCAACAGATGCATATCTGGATTCCCAGTCGTGAAATCCATAGATTAGGTAGATCCATAGATCTTAATAAAAAAAATTCAGTTGATTGATTTCCTCATATGAACTGTAACTCTGTAAAATCTTTGAAATTGTTGCATGTATATTTTTGTTCAATATATATAGATACAGTGCTTAAATAGAAAGTCTACCCCCCACCCCCCTTCGTCACGATCGTCGTAAGCATACTCAGACCAGAGTGCAGCGCGATATGGGTTCCACATGTTTATTCAATGAAACGCACAAAAACAATAAAGAACAAATGAAGCGTGATGTTCCAGAGTGCTCACAGGCAACAACACAAAAACAAGATCCCACAAAACACAGTGGGGAAATGGCTGCCTAAATAGGATCCCCAATTAGAGACAACGACAAACAGCTTCCTCTGATTGGGAACCATACCAGGCCAACATAGACATAAACAACCTAGATTAAGTACACCCCCCTAGTCACACCCCGACCTAACCAAAATAGAGAATAAAAAAGTCTATCTATGGTCAGGGCGTGACACCCTTGATCTTTGACAGCGATCACAGCTGAGTCTTTCTGGGTAAGTCTCTAAGTGTTTTGCTCCCCTGGATTGTGCAATGTTTGCTCAATTATTATTTTCAAAATTATTAAAATCATATCAAATCAAATGTAATTTTTTTTGTTACATGTGCCGAAAACAACAGGTGTAGGTAGACCTCACAGTGAAATGCTTACTTACAAGACCTTAACCAACAATGCTTTAAGAAGTTAAGAAAAAATTGTGTTACGTAAAAAAGCTCTGTCAAAGTGTTGGGGATCATGGCTAGACAGCCATTTTCAAGTCTTGCCATAGTAATGTAATTAGGTAACTCAGGAGGATTCACTGTCTTATGTACTGTATATACTGCTATTTCTATTGTTGTTTTTTAATTAACATTTGATTGTTTTATTTAACTTAGTCCTGCATGTTCGGGCTCAGAGCCTAAGATTTTCACTGTACCCTGTAATCACACATGCATCCCTGTACATGTGACTATTAAACACTGTCAATCTGAATCGAGTGCAGATTTGTTGTAGGTTGTTGTCTTTCTGAAAGGTGAATACCTCTCCCAGTGTCTGGTGTAAAGCAGACTGAAGCAGGTTATCCTCTAGGCTTTTGCCTGTGTTTAGCTCCACCTGTTTCTTTTCCTCCTGAAAAACTCCCCAGTCTTTGCCGATGTCAAGCATACACATACCATGATGCAGCCAACCCCATGCTCGAAAATTACTCAGTGATGTGTAGTGTTCGACTTGCCCAAAACATAAGGCTTTTTATTTAGGCAAAAAAGTGTATTCCTTAGCCGTGCTTTTTTTAAAGTATTACTTTAGTGCCTTGTTGTAATACATAACCATGTTTTGGAATATTTATATATTGTTTCCTCTGGTGTGTAACAAGCTGGTATTCACCCTTTCGGTTTTTAAATGGCTCTGTTGTGTTTTCTGGTGTGTGTGTTACAGCCTGTGTGTTTCATCGTGACAGCCCTGGGAGTGACAGCAGGGGTCCATCGGCTGTGGAGCCACCGCTCCTACAGAGCCAAGCTCCCTCTCAGAGTCTTCCTCGCAGCCTCCAACTCCATGTCCTTCCAAGTTAGTTTAAGTTAATTTTCTTATTATTTCTTATTCACATTAAGTGATGAATGCATACAATAATAAAACTACAGCAGCAACGTAGCAACCCTTCAGCATCCAACCATAACAACAGGATGTAACAACAGGGTTTATCGGCTTAATCAACAATTGTTTTCCAAATCAAATACTGTCGAAGTACCTCTCCTCCTCCTTTATTCTACTCTTCCTCTTTTCTCAAGTGTCCTCCATCCCTCTCTCCCTCAGCTGTTGAAGTGTCCTCCATCCCTCTCTCCCTCAGCTGTTGAAGTGTCCTCCATCCCTCTCTCCCTCAGCTGTTGAAGTGTCCTCCATCCCTCTCTCCCTCAGCTGTTGAAGTGTCCTCCATCCCTCTCTCCCTCAGCTGTTGAAGTGTCCTCCATCCCTCTTTCCCTCAGCTGTTGAAGTGTCCTCCATCCCTCTTTCCCTCAGCTGTTGAAGTGTCCTCCATCCCTCTCTCCCTCAGCTGTTGAAGTGTCCTCCATCCCTCTCTCCCTCAGCTGTTGAAGTGTCCTCCATCCCTCTCTCCCTCAGCTGTTGAAGTGTCCTCCATCCCTCTCTCCCTCAGCTGTTCAAGTGTCCTCCATCCCTCTCTCCCTCAGTTGTTGACAACCTCTGAAGATATTTGTTAATTAGTCCAGGTGGGAATCTGTCACGATAGACTAGATGTGTGAGGTAGGAATCAGGCGCAGAGAGTTCCAAGGGAGAAGTGCACTTTAATGTGGCACCAAAATACAATGCCCAAACACAGGGCGCAAAAATACGGACCAACCTAAAACACAGGGTACCAGATCCGGAGCACGAACACACCCAACAACACAACACGTAACACTAGAATAATCCCGCACAAAACAAGGGCGGGTTTGCTAGCCTTAAATAAGGGATGCCCATCTGGAAAACATAATAGGACACAGGTGCAACTAATAAAACAAAACAAAAAGAAAAGGGAAAAGGGATCGGTGGCGGCTAGTAGGCCGGTGACGACGACCGCCGAGCACCGCCCGAACAGGCAGGGGAGCCAACTTCGGTGGGAGTCGTGACAGAATCACTATAGAGAACCTTCATAAAGCACAGGGATGAAGATACAGCTTCAATGTAGTATCGCTGGTCTTTCTGCCCTTTCAGACACATAAAAGACATAAAAGAAACAGGTGGATATTAATTATTTACTTGTACTTCTACAAATCAAAAGCTATTTCTTCCAAAATGTCTCTGAGAGGCGGCAGGTAGCCTAGTGGTTAGAGTGTTGGGCCAGTAACCGACAAGGTGAAAAATCTGTCGATGTGCCCTTGAGCAAGGTACTTAACCATCATTTGCTCCAGGGGCACCATACTACTATGGCTAATCCTGTAAAACAACAACTATAGACAAAACTCCCCTCTGGAACCCATGACTCCATTTGATTTGAGTTTCAGGTTAATGATTCTAATTAAGTTGCTGACCACTGTGCTCTCAGTCTCGTCCCAGGACCTGAACTATATTACATCACTGGTTTCTAATTATGACAAAGCAATAGGGCCATCTAACGCAGGGAGACGATGGCTGCTGTGGGGGGTCTGCTGGACAGAAAGAATAGTAGTGTTGTCATGACTACCAAGGTGCACTGTGAGAGACTGTCCTCTTTATGGAAAATTTGCCTGAATGCAGGATTCAAAAAGTTCACTTTGCACATTTCCACACATCTTTTTCCTCCTCTCTCCTCCCCAGAATGACATCTATGAGTGGGCGAGAGACCACCGTGTGCACCACAAGTTCTCAGAGACAGATGCAGACCCCCACAATGCAACACGAGGCTTCTTCTTTGCTCACATTGGCTGGCAGTTGGTGCGTAAACACCGTGATGTCATCGAGAAGGGAAAGAAGCTGGACGTTACTGACCTCTTGGCTGATCCCGTCGTCCAGTTTCAGAGAAAGTGGGTCCACTGCCCCATTTCACATAGACCCCTAGCTCTAGCCCTGTTTGATTGATCAGAACACAACACCACCCTAGCTTTGCACTTTTGGGCTTCTTCCGGCCAATTTGCAGTCTACAAATGATTTGTAATTATGTTCCGGTCCCCTGATTATCCGCTCAAGAAAAAATCGTCCCACGGCTGAATCTGCTTGATGATCACTTCTGTAAGTCATAAGTTACTCTGGAAAAGCCCTATAAGATATTCTCCTCTCCGCTCATCTCTGCTCTTCTCCTCTCCTGTCTTCCATCGACTCTCCTTTCTTCTCTTCCCTCTCCTCTCTTCTGCTCTACCTTTCTTTTGACACTATTCTATCCCAGGTACTATAAGACCACGGTCCTGATAATGTGCTTCCTGGTTCCCACCGTGGTTCCCTGGTACTTCTGGGGCGAGACACTGTGGAACTCCTACTTCCTGGCGTCCATCTTGCGTTACACCTGGCTGGTGAACAGCGCCGCTCACATGTACGGGAACCGACCGTACGACCAGAACATCAGCCCCCGGGAGAACCGCTGGGTCACCTTCGGAGCCATCGGTGAGTCTGGCTATGACCTGTTATAACTGTTAAATAAATGTAAATGTTATTAACTCATAAACAATTTATTCTACTGTAGTGTCTCATAATGTTGTTATATCTATGGTCCCTCCTTTACTGATTCTACTTTGTATTGTCGGATATTGTAAGATTCAAATTAATGGATTGAAATGATTGGAATTGTATGCAAAAGAATGCATCTAACATTTGTACTTCCACTCCCTACCCATCCCCCATCCACACCCCCCTAGGTGAAGGTTTCCATAACTTTCACCACACATTCCCCTTTGACTACTCTGTCAGTGAGTTCGGGCTGCGTTTCAACCCCACCACATGCTTCATCAATCTCATGTGCTGGATGGGCCTGGCCAGCAACCGCAAGAAGGCATCCGTGGAAATAATACAGGCCAGGAAACTAAGGACAGGGGGTGGGAGCTATGGGGCAGTCAACACTAGACAAGAGGCAGAAACATGAGTGGTGGTTCTCACTGAACCAAGTTGTGGTTCAGAAGTCCATGATGAAGACGTCAATATTTTCTTATGCCGCCATGCATTATGATTTCTAATCATGATTTGCCTGCTATATATTCTACTTTGTTCTTTTTGGTCCCCACAATTGCATATTATGTTCTGACACAAAGGTGTAGTTTTTGACTCACTGGTTAGTTAATCCAAGGATTGATGTGGAAACCAAAGACAACCAGGCACCTTTTGAAATCAGAATATCAAATCCTAGCATTGATACTTACCTGTTGCAAGAGCTAGGTTCTACAGTGCAATACCCTGTGGAGAAGGGTTTCTACAGCAGGGTGACTGGTGGTGAGACATGACCACTCCTGCATTCAGGAGACACGTGCTGTTTATTGTCAACATTTTGGTTGTCGTGGCTTGGAAAAAGGTCACAGAATGAAACGTGGACAGTAAATGTCACATGCAGAGGTAATGGTGTGTGGGAGTTTACTCCTGTCACCTGTACCAAGTCACCCCACCCCCTCCAATCCTTCATCACATCTAGAGATCAACATAGGTGGTGTGAAAAATGTGTTCTGGGTACAGCCTATCAGACACCCAGACATACAGAATACATGAACGTCTAAATAAGTTTATTGCTAGTGTCAGCACTCTGACTGAGTGACTGACTCACTGACTGACTGACTGATGACTGAGGACTCACTGATTGACTGAGGACTGACTGACTGACTGACTGAGGACTCACTGACTGACTGATGAATGAGGACTGACTGGCTGACTAAGGACTGACTGACTGACTGAATGATTGACTGACTGACTGACTGATGACTGAGGACTCACTGATTGACTGAGGACTGACTGACTGCAGACTGACTGACTGACTGAATGATTGACTGTGATTGAGGACTGACTGAATGACTGATTGACTGATGACTGAGGACTGACTGACTGACTGACTGAGGACTGACTGACTGATTGAGGACTGACTGACTGACTGACTGATGACTGACTGAGGACTGACTGAGGACTGACTGATGACTGATTGAATGATTGACTGACTGATTGAGGACTGACTGATGACTGAGGACTCACTGATTGACTGAGGACTGACTGACTGCAGACTGACTGACTGAATGATTGACTGTGATTGAGGACTGACTGAATGACTGATTGACTGAGGACTGACTGACTGACTGACTGAGGACTGACTGACTGATTGAGGACTGACTGACTGACTGACTGAGGACTGACTGAGGACTGACTGAGGACTGACTGAGGACTGACTGATGACTGACTGAATGATTGACTGACTGATTGAGGACTGACTGATGACTGAGGACTCACTGATTGACTGAGGACTGACTGACTGCAGACTGACTGACTGACTGAATGATTGACTGTGATTGAGGACTGACTGAATGACTGATTGACTGATGACTGAGGACTGACTGACTGATGACTGACTGACTGACTGATTGAGGACTGACTGAGGACTCACTGACTGACTGAGGACTGACTGACTGACTGAGGACTGACTGACTGATGACTGACTGAATGATTGACTGACTGATTGAGGACTGACTGATGACTGAGGACTCACTGATTGACTGAAGACTGACTGACTGCGGACTGACTGACTGACTGAATGATTGACTGTGATTGAGGACTGACTGAATGACTGATTCACTGAGGACTGACTGACTGACTGAGGACTGACTGACTGAGGACTGACTGACTGACTGAGGACTGACTGATTGACTGAGGACTGACTGACTGACTGAGGACTGACTGACTGACTGAGGACTGACTGATGACTGACTGATGACTGAGGACTGACTGACTGACTGAGGACTGACTGACTGACTGACTGACTGACTGAGGACTGACTGACTGATGACTGACTGACTGAGGACTGACTGACTGATGACTGACTGACTGACTGAGGACTGACTGACTGAGGACTGACTGACTGAGGACTGACTGACTGACTGACTGAGCACTGACTGACTGACTGACTGACTGAGGACTGACTGACTGACTGAATGATTGACTGACTGATTGAGGACTGACTGATGACTGAGGACTCACTGATTGACTGAGGACTGACTGACTGCGGACTGACTGACTAAGTGAATGATTGACTGTGATTGAGGACTGACTGAATGACTGATTGACTGAGGACTGACTGACTGACTGACTGAATGACTGACTGACTGAGGACTGACTAACTGACTGACTGACTAATGACTGACTGACTGAGGACTGACTAACTGACTAACTGACTGACTGACTGACTGAGGACTGACTGACTGACTGAGGACTGACTGAGGACTGAGGACTGACTGACTGACTGACTGACTGATGACTGAGGACTGACTGAGGACTGACTGGCTGACTGAGGACTGACTGACTGACTGAGACTGACTGACTGACTGACTGACTGACTGAGGACTGACTGACTGATGACTGACTGACTGAGGACTGACTGACTGACTGATGACTGACTGACTAATGACTGACTGACTGACTGAGGACTGACTGACTGATGACTGACTGACTGACTGAGGACTGACTGACTGATTGACTGAGGACTGACTGAGGACTGACTGATGACTGAGGACTGACTGATGACTGACTGACTGACTAATGACTGACTGACTGACTAATGACTGACTGACTGACTGCCTGAGGACTGACTGACTGATGACTGACTGACTGACTGAGGACTGACTGACTGACAGACTGAGGACTGACTGATGACTGAGGACTGACTGACTGACTGAGGACTGACTGGCTGACTGAGGACTGACTGACTGACTGACTGACTGAGGACTGACTGACTGATGACTGACTGAGGACTGACTGACTGACTGACTAATGACTGACTGACTGAGGACTGACTGACTGATAACTGACTGAGGACTGACTGACTGACTGAGGACTGACTGATGACTGAGGACTGACTGACTGACTGAGGACTGACTGGCTGACTGAGGACGGACTGACTGAGGACTGACTGACTGAGGACTGACTGACTGACTGAGGACTGACTGACTGACTGAGGACTGACTGGCTGACTGAGGACTGACTGACTGACTGAGGACTGACTGACTGACTGAGGACTGACTGACTGACTGACTGATGACTGACTGACTGAGGACTGACTGACTGACTGAGACTGACTGACTAATGACTGACTGACTGAGGACTGACTGACTGATGACTGACTGACTGACTGAGGACTGACTGACTGATTGACTGAGGACTGACTGACTGAGGACTGACTGACTGACTGAGGACTGACTGAGGACTGACTGACTGACTGACTGATGACTGACTGACTGACTGACTGACTGACTAATGACTGACTGACTGACTGAGGACTGACTGACTGATGACTGACTGACTGACTGATGACTGAGGACTGACTGACTGAGGACTGACTGACTGATGACTGACTGAGGACTGACTGACTGACTTAGTCTGATGAGGCAATGTGAACCAGGTGCGTGGGAAAACAAGACAAAACAAATGGAAAATTAAAGGTGGAGCGGCGATGGCTAGAAGACCGGTGACGTCGACCGCCGAACGAACAAGGAGAGGGACCGACTTCGGCGGAAGCTGTGACAAAATGATATAAAGTAAAAATATAAAGTAATAATATAAAGTAAACATGAGAACGCAAGCTACAGTGGCAAGAAAAAATGTGAACACTTCGGAATTACCTGGATTTCTGCAAAAATCAGTCATAAGATTTGATATGATCTTCATCTTAGTCACAACAATAGACCATCACAGTGTGCTTAATAAACTGATAACACACAAATTATTGTATTTTTCTTGTCTATATTGAATACATCCTTTAAACATTCACAGTGTAGGTTGGAAAAAGTATGTGAACCCCTAGGCTAATGACTTTTCCAAAAATTGGAGTCAAGAATCAGCTAACCTGGAGTCCAATAAATGAGACGAGATTGGAGATGTTGGTTAGAGCTGCCTTGTCCTATAAAAAACACTTACAAAATTTGAGTTTGCTATTCACAAGAAGCATTGCCTGATGTAAACCATGCCTCGAACAAAAGAGATCTCAGAAGACCTAAGATTAAGATTTGTTGACTTGCATAAAGCTGGAAAGGGTTACAATAGTATCTCTAAAAGCCTTGATGTTCATCAGTCCACGGTAAGAGACATTGTCTATAAATGGAGAAAGTTCAGCACTGTTGCTACTCTGCCTAGAACTGGCCATCCTGCAAAGATGACTGCAAGAGCACAGTGCAGAATGCTCAATGAGGTAAAGAAGAATCCTAGAGTGTCAGCTAAAGACTTACAGAAATCTCTGGAACATGCTAACATCTCTGTTGATGAGTCTACGATACGTAAAACACTAAACAAGAATGGTGTTCATGGAAGGGCACCACGGAAGAAGCCACTGCTGTCCAAAAAAAAACATTGCTGCATGTCTGAAGTTCGCAAAAGAGCACCTGGATGTTCCACAGCGCTTCTGGCAAAATATTCTGTGGACAGATTAAACTTAAATTGAGTTGTTTGGAAGGAACACACAACACTGTGTGGAGAAAAAAAGGCACAGCATGGCAACATCAAAACCTCATCCTAATTGTAAAGTATGTTGGAGGGAGCATCATGGTTTGGGGCTGCTTTGCTGCCTCAGGGCCTGGACAGCTTGCTATCATCGGCGGAAAAAGGAATTCCCAAGTTTATCAAGACATTTTGCAGGAGAATGTAAGGCTATATGTCTGCCAATTGAAGCTCAACAGAAGTTGGGTGATGCAACAGGACAATGACCCAAAACACAGAAGTAAATCAAGAACAGAATGGCTTCAACAGAAGAAAATACGCCTTCTGGAGTGGCCCAGTCAGAGTCCTGACCTCAACCCCATTTAAAATGCTGTGGCATGACAATGAGAACAGTTCACACTAGACATCCTAAGATTATTGCTGAACTGAAACAGTTTTGTAAAGATGAATGGTCCAAAATTCCTCCTGACCGTTGTGCGGGTCTGATCCGCAACTACAGAAAACGCTTGGTTGAGTTTATCGCTGCCAAAGGAGGGTCAACCAGCTATTAAATACAATGGTTCATATACACTTTCCACACTTCACTGTGAATGTTTACACGGTGTGTTCAATAAAGACATGAAAACGTATAATTGTTTGTGTGTTATTAGTTTAAGCAGACTGTGTTTGTTGTTGTGACTTGATGAAGATCAGATAAAATGTTATGCAGAAATCCAGGTAATTCCAAAGGGTTCACCTACTTTTTCTTGCCACTGTATATACAGGCTCAGTGTCAGTACCAAAATTACAATGTGCAGGCGTAGTTGAGTAACTTGCTTCGATGGTGATGAATTCATCTCCAACAATAATTTAAAAAATTAATATTTTTAACAGGTGCCCTTATACTTATAGATGTTGTACTTTCACTCATTATGGAAAATAAGTTAGCTTATCTACTCTGTATGCTGAAAGTTCATTCTCCATATTTACTTCAGGTTGACAACTTCACATTCTTAAATTCTTTGCACTAATTGGTATTTTTTTGTAATCAGATCAAATCTGCAATAGATCTGATGTGAAAAGATCTAATGTTATTGGTCAAAATACCAATTAGTGGAAAAAATATCTGAATTTGTCTGCCTGCGTAAACGCAGCCATAATGGGGTTAGATTGTGCTTGGAATATTCTCAGTAACTATTCGTTTTTATCCAACTCTTCATGATGCATACTGATATAATAGAATGTTAATACGGTTTCCCTGTTTGAATCAGTTTGGTTTCCCTGTTTGAATCAGTTTGGTTTCCCTGTTTGAATCAGTTTGGTTTCCCTGTTTGAATCAGTTTGGTTCCCCCTGTTTGAATCAGTTTGGTTCCCCCTGTTTGAATCAGTTTGGATCCCCCTGTTTGAATCAGTTTGGATCCCACTGTTTGAATAACACAAAACCGCACCACTACTCTCAGGAAGACGTGTCTGTCACTCTGTCATGATGTACTTTATAGTGGGAGTAATTCAGATTTAATTAAATGCAAGACAGAATATGACAAAAAGCTATATGAGATATGAGAGCATCTACCAAACTTTGAATCTATCCATTTGATTCATTGGAAATATTAATTTCACTCTACTGTTATGTATAGTGAGCGTTCGCGTTGCTGTAGTGCTTCTAGCTATTACAATGGTACTGTGTTTATATCAGAGTATCTTTGACAATTGAGCTTGTGTTATATGCTTGTATTTTCCTGTCAGTTGAGGAAGGACTGTATTTGTTTTGGTTGTATTCTGTACCTGTCTTCTGCAGGCTTTATACTGGGTCTATATCAATAGCCTAAACTGTATATTTCTGGTTTAGTTGTTTATACACTGTCTTATTGGGGGGGACACACAGAGTATGGTGGAGTTTCCTTTGTGATGATTGGATCTGGCTGAGATGATGCATATGATTAATCTGATGTGTAGGTAACTGAATGTACGTACAGTTGAAGTCGGAACTTTACATACACCTTAGCCAAATACATTTTAACTCAGTTTTTCACAATTCCTGACATTTAATCCTAGTAACAATTCCCTGTCTTAGGTCAGTTAGGATCACCACTTGATTTTAAGAATGTGAAATGTCAGAATAATAGTAGAGAGAATGATTTATTTCAGCTTTTATTTCTCTCATCAAAGTGCCAGTGGGTCAGAAGTTTACATACACTCAATTAGTATTTGGTAGCACTGCCTTTAAATTGTTGAACTTGGGTCAAACATTTGGGTAGCCTTCCACAAGCTTCCCACAATAAGTTGGGTGAATTGTGGCTCATTCCTCCTGACAGAGCTGGTGTAACTTGAGTCAGGTTTGGAGGCCTCCTTGCTCGCACATGCTTTTTCAGTTCTTCCCACAAATGTTCTATAGGATTGAGGTCATGGCTTTGTGATGGCCACTCCAATACCTTGACTTTGTTGTCATTTAGCCATTTTGCCACAACTTTGGAAGTATACTTGGGGTCATTGTTCATTTGGAAGACCCATTTTCGACCAAGCTTTAACTTCCTGACTGATGTCTTGAGATGTTGCTACAATATATCCGCATAACTTTCCATCCTCATGAATCCATCTATTTTGTGAAGTGCACCAGTCCCTCCTGCAGCAAAGCACCCCCACAACATGATGCTGCCACCCCCGTGCTTCACAGTTGGGATGGTGTTCTTCAACTTGGAAATTGCTCCCAAGGATGAACCAGACTTGTGGAGGTCTACAAATACAAATTGAAATACATCCACAGGTACACCTCCAATTGACTAAAATTATGTCAATTAGACTATCAGAACCTTCTAAAGCCATGACATCATTTTCTCCAAGATGTTTAAATGCACAGTCAACTTAGTGTATGTAAACTTCTGACCCACTGGATTTGTGATACAGTGAATTATAAGTGAAATAATCTGTAAACAATTGTTGGAAAAATTACTTGTGTCACACACAAAGTAGATGTCCTAACCGACTTGCCAAAACTATAGTTAACAAGAAATTTGTGGAGTCTTCTGACTTCAACTATATGTACGTATGTGTATCATCATCATTATTATAGCTAAGATAAATTATTTTATAGATATACTTCATGTGTGTGTTAGTTGACTTTGTGCCATTCATTAGAGAGGGCTTTTTCAATAATAAACTGTTGGATATGAAAGTTTGGTGTTTAGGTTTATTGCCTGGAAAATAAGCAGATTTTCCTCCCAATTCCTGTGAGGGTCGAGGTACATTTATGTTGTTGTTTTTCTTCTATGAACAACATGCCAATGTAACATGATGCTATTATAGTAGCATTATTTCATTAGCATAATTGAATAAAGCATAATTGAATAACATTAGCTAAATTGAATAAACCAGAAATCCACATACAGTGCATTCGGAAAGTATTCAGACCCTGAATGAAGCAAAGCATGGTGGTGGGAGCATCATGCTGTGGGGATATTTTTCAGTGCCATGGACTGGGAGACTAGTCAGGATCAAGGGAAAGATGAACAGAGCAAAGTACAGAGAGATCCTTGATCCTTGATGAAAACCTGCACACCTTCCAACAGGACAACGACCCTAAGCACACAGCCAAGACAACGCAGTAGTGGCTTCGGGAAAAGTTTCTGAATATCCTTGAGTGGTCCAGCCAGAGCCCGGACTTGAACCCAATCGAACATCTCTGGAGAGACCTCAAAATAGCTGTGCACTCCCCATACGACATGACATAGCTTGAGAGGATCTGCAGAGAAGAATGGGAGAAACTCCCCAAATACAGGTGCCAAGCTTGTAGCATCATACCCAAGATTCAAGGCTGTAATCACTGCCAAAGGCGCTTCAACAATGTACTGAGTAAAGGGTCTGAATACTTATGTAAATGTGATATTTCAGTTTTTATTTTTAATACTTTTGCAAAAGTGTCTAAAAAACTGTTTTCGCTTTGTCATTATGGGGTATTGTGTGTACTTTGATGAGGGTGGATTTTAAAAAAATAAGGCTGTAATGTAACAACATTTGGATCAAATGAAGGGTTCTGAATACTTTCTGAATGCACCCTACCTCTTAGTGAAGTGTCCACAGCAGAGCAGCTACAGGTTGCCTACTATCATGTCACATAGGTTATAGTGTAGGGTAGGACAGTTTACATTCTGGAAACGAGGCTTACTGCTATTGCTCTTTCCTACGGTAGAAGGCTCTTTCCTCGCTCGCCTAAATATTCAGTGCTGCAAAGAAAAGGTTCGCCCATGGCCACAGTGTATGTTCGCGACTGCACACTCCATTTCACTATCTCCGGATTTAGTGCTCTCAGGCACATGTTTATATGACCATTTGTGACTACGACTGATAACAAAACTGCGTGTTTCAGTCAATTATGAAATTAGAAGAAGACGGAATCTAAATCCAACAGGCGCTGGCTGGCAACGAGGTATTTCATTTTTCTGTCTGACGATTGATCAGAGACAGATAGAGGGGGGGGGTATTGGGATTGGGGAAGCCAGTTAGGGAAGGGAAGGTATCCTCCATTTTAAAGGTTGTGGGGAACAATACAATAAAACACTGTTTGGGAAAGTGAGCTGTTATCAGTGACCTACATGTCAATCTGTCGCTGTTGTGAAAGTATCATGGTAGAAATTACATAACATATTGACAGGGTAGGTGTTAAATACCTAACCGGCCCGCGGTAGAATGTAAAATGTAGGCCTACATGCTCGCTACATCGTTTTCATTCAAGGCTATGCACTAGGCAAACACATTCACCTATCTATGCAGTCATCACAAAAATATACATTTTCTTGGCTCAATCTGATGCACGTGCAAATTGACTGTCAGTGAGTGATTGTTGTTGCTGTTACTGTACTGAGTGGCTGTAATAAATAGTGTTTTATTGGTCGTCCTTGGCAATTTGCATTCCCCAGCTTTGTAGACACGGGAGCTGTCCAGTAGCAGTGGTGCTGAAATCAACGGCTGCAGAACATTGGCCCAATGGGCTTTTCGCCGCTATCCAGTGCTGAAATTATTCTGGTTCTAGATACATACACCTTTCCGTTTACATGTCAGTTAATTCAAGGTGTTAATAAGTGCAATTAATTACACGAGACTTACGTTAACTAATTGTTGTAACAGCCTAGCAAGCTACTAGCCATTCAATGTTAGGTTAATCCGGAAGAGGTAACTGCAGTCTCAAATTGTAAAAACAGGTCACATAATATTGTGTTTTTCTTCTGTAGATTAACCCCCGGACCTGACTTTGGCTTGGTCTTATCATTCGTAAGTGTGGCATTGGAACAGAACAGCATTCCTGTACTTCTATTTTGAGTTACAGTAATTCCCTCAAACATCTCAGGACAGGTTTTTACATGTTCTGCCGCAGGTGGTTCTAAAACAGTTCTACCTCTTTCCATTTCCTGTCTCACCATTGCCAGGGAGTGGAGATGTTTAAAATGTTTTTTGTTTACAGGAGACACCATGAGGAAGTGCAGTCCCTGGACGTTTCTCCCTATCATGTACTCTCTCTTCACAGCCGCTGGACTCTGGGTTGTGTAAGTGTCTTATTTTTCCAGATCTTTTCAGTTATCTCACGCACCATTCGGCTTTACAGCTGTGTGTGACTAACATAAATTACTTTGGTTACAGGTATTTTATAGCTGTTGAAGATGAGAAGATAACACCCCTGAGTTCAGAATACAAGTAAGGTGGAATATAAATGAAGAACGTAGAAATATGTTATTCCAGTCATTATGACCATGCACTATTTCTAAACATTAGATGCAATTTTTCACAGGCGATCTGGAACTAAATCCCCTCCATATATAAGGTACACAGCCTATGAGTACCAACCTAATTGGTTAGTGATCTTTACCTAGGATTCGTGCTTCCTGTCAATACAATTCTCTCTCTCTCAGCATTGCAGGCAATGCTCCCCCAGCCAGCTGTGTTTTTAGCCAGGTCATGAACCTGGCTGCCTTCGTAGGTAGGCCTGATGCATGTTCTCCTATCTTCTATCATATAAAGTTTACATGTACATGAAAACATAGTGAACATTGGACATTGTACCATAATAATGGCAGGATATGAGATGGACGATAGAGACAAGAATAGAAACAACAGGATGCATATTATAAAATGGGGAAGTACTGTCTATTGATTTGGATGGATTTACAGTCAGCAGTTCCAGCAGCAGAACATGTAATGCTCATTACAGTTATTGATGAGGTTAGTATTGAGCAGAAACAAAAGCCTGCACACCCTGTGGGTCCCCAGTACAAGGAATGAAATGGTTAGAGACTGCCAGAACAGAGAGATCCCTTATGGGTCTTCTCCTTTCAGGGTTCATCATTGGTGTCCTCAGATACCTGCAGCTGAAGCCCCGGGTCCATAAACCCTGGCTCAATATTGGCAGTCTGGTGGCCCTGTCCCTGGCCTGCTTCGGCATGACCTTGGTGGGAAACTTCCAGGTAGGAGTCACTGGCTCTGTCCAGAAAATAAACCTTCAGGCCCTAGACACTTCCCCTAGTCCCTAACTTCCCCTTTCCCAAACTTGGTCCTTGGGACCCAAAGGGGTGCACGTTTAGTTTCTTGCCCTAGCACTACACAGCTGATTCAATCAATCAACTAATCATCAAGCTTTGATTATTTGAATCAGCTGTGTAGTACTAGGGCAAAAACCAAAACATGCACCCAGGGCGGGCCCCAGGACCGAGTTTGGGAAACACTTCCTTAACCGCTAGACCAGGGCTCTCCAACACTGTTCCTAGAGAGCTACCCCCCTGTAGGTTTTCGCTCCAACCCTGTTCCCAGAGAGCTACCCCCTGTAGGTTTTCGCTCCAACCCTGTTCCTGGAGAGCTACCCCCTGTAGGTTTTCGCTCCAACCCTGTTCCCAGAGAGCTACCCCTGTAGGTTTTCGCTCCAACCCTGTTCCTGGAGAGCTACCCCCCTGTAGGTTTTCGCTCCAACCCTGTTCCCGGAGAGCTACCCCCCTGTAGGTTTTCGCTCCAACCCCAGTTATAACTAACCCGATTCAGCTTTTCAACCAGCTAATTATTAGAATTAGGTGCGCTAAATTTGGGTTGGCACGAAGGCTCTCCAGGAACAGGGTTGGAAAGCCCTGCCCTAGACTGTCCCTGGAGTACTTCGTAGGAGTCACTAGTCTTACACAACCCTTAGTCCCTACATTTTATTTTATTTTACTTTATTTAACCAGGTACAGACCCAAAACGTTTGAGAACCACTGACAAAATCTACAAAAACCTCATCTTGGTTTGCAGTGATAATCAGATTTTTATCAGTGTGTGTAGCAGGGTCACAGTAATGAAATTAAACAGATAACAGCCATGTCTGTCATCTGTCTGTAATGTGTCTGGTCCAGCTGTCAAATGACGAGGAGCTCCACAACATTGGGACGTCCATGACGTTTGGCCTGGGGACGTTGTTCTGCTGGGTGCAATCTGTCATCACCCTGAAGGTCAACCTGAGGAACGAGGGCCGGAGGGCGGGCATCCCTCGCTTCCTACTGTCAGGGGCTGTCACCGCCTGCATGCTGCTCTGTATCCTTCCTCTGGCTTGCACCAGGGACTCACTCTGTCACTTAGCAGGCCCTTTTAAACAAAGAGACTTACGGTACAGTGAGGGCATTACTATGGGTATGTTGGCTGGATACAGCTGTGGTGGTGGAAACCTTTCTTTCACTTATCACTTTCACTTATTATTATTCAGCCATGTTAAATCAATGAAAGAGGAAGCTAGGAATTACACATTTTGAAAGTACATTTTGTAAAGTGTTTGTTTGACCCTTAACCCCCACCCCGTTCAGACTTTGCCCTGATGGCGCAACGTCTTCACATGCACGCGGCGAGGGCGCAATGGGCGCTGGTCATGTTCTTCCTGGGCTTCCTCGCCACCTTTGCCATCGAGTTCAGACACTACCACTTCGAGATTGTCTGCACAGACGACCGCGATCCACCTCTCAGCCTCTCAGAAACCTTCTCCGAGGTGTCAGAGTACCAGTCGGACCAGCTATAGGGCGGCTCCAGAGAACAGAACCAGCTATAGGGCAGTTCCAGAGGACAGAAGCAGCTATAGGGCGGCTCCGGAGGACAGAACCAGCTATAGAGCTTTGGCGTACTACAAAACAGTTAGCTTGCCTGTGGTTGTCAGTTGGGGGTAATTTACAAATTAACATATTTGTAAGGGCTCCAGTTTGTCTCTGTTAGTTACTGAAGAAGAGTTAGTCAAAAACTACTGCATGTCTGCCTGTTTGAACACAGCCTGTGAACGACTGTCTTTCTACTAATACTGTACCTTGAGGTGATATTTCAAAAGCAACAAACTCTTTCCATGAGCACAAAGGCATCATTATCTTTGTCAACTCATCAACAGTAACAGGGATGTTCGCTAAAAGTTGCTGAATGGTTTAATTGAAGATGGATGTGCATGAAGATGGCTGTTTTATGTAGCTGTGAGTTGTAGAAGGATAGATAACTCATCTCAGATTGATAGTGACACTACCCCACTGACCTTCCTTTCATATGAATGCAGCCAAATCCTCAATAGAATGTGTGATGGGAGTCATCACCACTCCCATTTTGAGTCTTCTCATTCTACCGACAGAGGTATTCTGCTGCGTTCTCTCTATTTCCTGTCCGTCTGTCTACCTCCTATTTTCAACCTGAATTAAGACAGACAACAGTTTGATGAGCTTCTCTGTGAAGATGAGTAGTACAGTAGTATTATCATCCAGGTACAATGATGCCATTTTGAACCATATCACTGTTGCACCCATTAAACACAAGTCATGGGAACCTTTTTCAGTGTTCTCTCTATTTCACATTTCTTAGTACAACACTAGGCTTTATCATTACCATTCAAGCATAACAGACAAATGCATCTTAGTGTTGTACTGCTGTTTGTTAGAACATTACAATTATATTTTACAATAAAACTTGTCTTTGCATTCTGATTGATGGACTTGTTGAGTATAGCCCAATCCTGTACATGTTTCAAAGTGACTCAATGTACAAAACCCGCTGTGCAGTGATGTAGCACTCAACTTCCAAGAGCCTATTTAACCATATTACAGTTAAAGAAATACAAAGTGATCAACTTAAATAGTTTTTATTTAAAATGTTAAAAAAAAGAAAAAAATAAGCCCTGTCATGTCCCTTAAACGTGCAGTCTGCAGACTGGTACGGCTCTTAGTGCTTGTTGCCCACCACCCACCCTGTGCGTAGCCTGAATACCCGACAGTTCCTGTGTTCAACAACAGAGGAGCGTCCATCACGTGGCTCTTACCGTTCCAGTCCTTTCATTAGACCTAAGGGCAGCAGGTGCTAGGGGAAGCGGGAACTTGATAGAACAGGGCCAGTGAGTGAGTACAAATCAGACGGCAGCATCTCTACCCCCTCCCCCTACCCTCTTCTCCAGTGTTAAGCGCTGCCATTCACTTCCAGTTGGCTGAAGGTTGTAATGAGGTTATAGTGAGACCTTTCTTCCTCTGTCAACTCCATGTTCCCTGGCCGCACCACTACAGCCACGTTCACACCAGCATCCTCCGCTGCCTTGGCCTCTGCAGGGAGGAACAAAACACACTACTGTAATAGCCTCCTCTCAGTCATCCATGTTCCCTGAGCTACACTAGGATCCCACAACAGCAGGCTTACTCAAGTCCCAGTCATGGTTTAACAGAGGCCCTAACCCTTGGTTTTAAGTTAACATTCTACACAACAAAGGAAAGTAGAACATGTGACATGGAGGCCTCATGGTGGTTGTGGTCCCAGCCCCTGAGGTAAATGTATTGCTCTCTATGCGTTAGCGCACCGCTACACTAACATGACGGCATCTGCATTCCCTCAGGGGGAGGCCTTCGCTGCAGTGCAGTGCAGCAGAGCACTAATACAGTACTGATTTAACTCTGATACAACAGCCTTTCCAAATGCTATTCTGGATTAGTGCAGGGCTAGCTACATGGCTTTGGATATAAACATCTGGTCAATGTATTATTTCTCTTACTTCATGTTAACCAATAGGTTATTGGGAACATGTGTGTACATAAAACAGTTCATAATATAGTCAAATAAATAAACGTTCAAATATGCCTAATTGATATTCTATAAGAAGCAACTCTACTGGCCTAATGCTGGCTGGGTTGTTGTAGTTCAGGACAAGCCCTTTGACTAGCTAGTGGAAAATTCCACTGTTGAATTCAGAGTAACAGCTGGCAAGGCTGGCAAGGCTTCGGAGGGTGATCCTGCTAGGTAGAAAGGCTCTGGCTCAGTCTGATTTATGTAAATGACATTCAGTGTTAAACTAATCTGCCTGCTACAACACTTACCTCGTGTGACATCTGTCAGGAACATGATTTCTTCAGGTGGGCAGCCCATTCTCTCTGCAATCCTCACATAGCTTTTGCTTTCTACTTTAGTGCCTATGTTGGTGTCGAAGTGGCCATCAAATAGCTGAAAGGAAGAGAGAAAATCTGAATTTAGCTGGGAGTGTATTACAATGAAGATTAGTGTGTGTTCTAAACAGTGTATAAAAGAGAAGAGTTCCTTACATCTAGTACGTCTCCCTCTACAGAGTATCCAAACAGTAGTTTCTGAGCCTCCACACTGCCAGAGGAGTAGATATAAACCTTCAGGCCCTGCCGTCTCCACCTCCTGATGGATGGAACCACGTCCTGGTACACCCTGGTTCACACACACACACCTTAGTAATCCTGTGTTTTCATCGGGATGAGTCATCGGGTTTGAAGGTGACATTTGGAAGAAATGCGACAGTACAATAGGACTTGATCCTCCCACAGGCGGTTTAGAAGCCATCACCTTGAGGACAATAACATAGGGCTACACATTCATGCAGGGAAGAATCTAATCTTGCAATCTGTGCACACATATCTCTGACTTATGTTAACCATGAAGTGAGATTTGCACTAAGATTGATTAAGGATTCATCCCTCCTACAATAGTACCCTCAGACAGTAGTAACCTTTAGTCATTTTTCAGCAGATGCTCTTAGGTTAAGTGCCTTGCTCAAGGGCACAGACAGATTTTTCACCTAGTTGGCTCAGGGCTTCGAACCAGCGACCTTTAAGTTACAGGCCCAATGCTCTTAACCGCTAGGCTACCTGCCGCCAGTAACCTCCTACATCCCCATCCGTCCAATAGAAGGAACACTCCCAGCTACTTACTCGCCTTTGATTCTCCCGGCAGCGTAGGCCGCCCTCCACATGTGTCCCTGCAGCTGTTTCAGAGCCGTGGACTTCCTGTCCGAAGCCATCTGCCACAGCACGTTGTCCACCACCTCCCTGATGGCTTTCTCCTCGTCCGTGTGCCCAGACTGGTCCAGGGAGTGCTGCGCACAAGCCCGGTGCAGACGCAGGTCCTCCTCAACCTAACATGATGACCGGGACAGGACATGGTCAATCAGGTCATGTTCATTAGGAAGCAGGGTTCAATTACACATTGACAGCGCTTGGGGTTGTCCAACATAGATATATTGACTGACATTTCTGGGGCTTGTTTGGTGCATTGATATTTCAAGGCTGGCCTCTGCCCTCCATCAACCACCCCCATCAAGGACGGAGACAGGCAGCTCCTGGCAGACAGGAAACTGTTCATTCCAGTCAATTACATATGGAAATCACCATGCTATAATGAGAACTGATCATCGTTCTGCCTTCTCCAATTCAGTAAGCTCACTGGAGAAAAGATCTCATAGCTCAGACCTCCTGGCTGCATATCTTATTGAGGAACCTAATAATGTTCACTAATTTACTGTAAATCGGTTTGTCTATGAATGTAGATAGCCATGAACTATGTCAGTGTCCATCAACCCCCTGGTTCTGGTCCCCCAGATGACCGATCTAGTCAGCTTTCAAGTGAAAGTTTTGATTTTAGGCAAGTTGTCCTTAAAAGGAGTTAAACCACCTTAGTTTGCCAGTCCCTGGTGAAAAAAAAGCAGCATCCTGTAGTAGCCAGTGAATATTTGTGCAGCTCTGAAAGCTTGTCTAATCTCCTGCACTCACATCATCCCTTATGACTTCTATGGTCGGTAGCTAATCAAATACACCCATTATCTGTGACCTACATACAGTGCCTTGCGAAAGTATTCGGCCCCCTTGAACTTTGCAACCTTTTGCCACATTTCAGGCTTCAAACAAAGATATAAAACTGTATTTTTTTGTGAAGAATCAACAACAAGTGGGACACAATCATGAAGTGGAACGACATTTATTGGATATTTCAAACTTTTTTTAACAAATCAAAAGCAAAATTATTCATCCCCTTTACTTTCAGTGCAGCAAACTCTCTCCAGAAGTTCAGTGAGGATCTCTGAATGATCCAATGTTGACCTAAATGACTAATGATGATAAATACAATCCACCTGTGTGTAATCAAGTCTCCGTATAAATGCACCTGCACTGTGATAATCTCAGAGGTCCGTTAAAAGCGCAGAGAGCATCATGAAGAACAAGGAACACACCAGGCAGGTCCGAGATACTGTTGTGAAGAAGTTTAAAGCTGGATTTGGATACAAAAAGATTTCCCAAGCTTTAAACATCCCAAGGAGCACTGTGCAAGCGATAATATTGAAATGGAAGGAGTATCAGACCACTGCAAATCTACCAAGACCTGGCCGTCCCTCTAAACTTTCAGCTCATACAAGGAGAAGACTGATCAGAGATGCAGCCAAGAGGCCCATGATCACTCTGGATGGACTGCAGAGATCTACAGCTGAGGTGGGAGACTCTGTCCATAGGACAACAATCAGTCGTATTTTGCACAAATCTGGCCTTTATGGAAGAGTGGCAAGAAGAAAGCCATTTCTTAAAGATATCCATAAAAAGTGTCGTTTAGAGTTTGCCACAAGCCACCTGGGAGACACACCAAACATGTGGAAGAAGGTGCTCTGGTCAGATGAAACCAAAATTGAACTTATGGCAACAATGCAAAATGTTATGTTTGGCGTAAAAGCAACACAGCTCATCACCCTGAACACACCATCCCCACTGTCAAACATGGTGGTGGCAGCATCATGGTTTGGGCCTGCTTTTCTTCAGCAGGGACAGGGCAGATGGTTAAAATTGATGGGAAGATGGATGGAGCCAAATACAGGACCATTCTGGAAGAAAACCTGATGGAGTCTGCAAAAGACCTGAGACTGGGACGGAGATTTGTCAAAGTCAAAGTCCAGACCTGAATCCAATCAAGAACCTGTGGAAAGAACTGAAAACTGCTGTTCACAAATGCTCTCCATCCAACCTCACTGAGCTCGAGCTGTTTTGCAAGGAGGAATGGGAAAAAATTTCAGTCTCTCGATGTGCAAAACTGATAGACATACCCCAAGCGACTTACAGCTGTAATCACAGCAAAAGGTGGCGCTACAAAGTATTAACTTAAGGGGGCTGAATAATTTTGCACGCCCAATTTTTCAGTTTTTGATTTGTTACATTTTTTTGAAATATCCAATAAATGTCCTTCCACTTCATGATTGTGTCCCACTTGTTGTTGATTCTTCACAAAAAAATACAGTTTTATATCTTTATGTTTGAAGCCTGAAATGTGGCAAAAGGTCGCAAAGTTCAAGGGGGCCGAATACTTTCGCAAGGCACTGTAGCTATATACAGTGGGGCAAAAAAGTATTTAGTCAGCCACCAATTGTGCAAGTTCTCCCACTTAAAAAGATGAGAGAGGCCTGTAATTTTCATCATCAGGTACACTTCAACTATGACAGACAAAATGAAAAAAAAAATCCAGAAAGTCACATTGTAGGATTTTTTATGAATTTATTTGCAAATTATGGTGGAAAATAAGTATTTGGTCAATAACAAAAGTTTATATCAATACTTTGTTATATACACTTTGTTGGCAATGACAGAGGTCAAACGATTTCTGTAAGTCTTCACAAGGTTCACACACTGTTGCTGGTATTTTGGCCCAATTCTCCATGCAGATCTCCTCTAGAGCAGTGATGTTTTGGGGCTGTTGCTGGGCAACACGGACTTTCAACTCCCTCCAAAGATTTTCTATGGGGTTGAGATCTGGAGACTGGCTTCAAGGCCACTCCAGGACCTTGAAATGCTTCTTACGAAGCCACTCCGTTGCCTGGGCGGTGTGTTTGGGATCATTGTCATGCTGAAAGACCAAGCCACGTTTCATCTTCAATGCCCTTGCTGATGAAAGGAGGTTTTCACTCAAAATCTCACGATACATGGCCCCATTCATTCTTTCCTTTACACGGATAAGTCGTTCTGGTCCCTTTGCAGAAAAACAGCCCCAAAGCATGATGCTTCCACCCCCATGCTTCTCAGTAGGTGTGGTGTTCTTTGGATGCAACTCAGCATTCTTTGTCCTCCAAACACGACGAGTTGAGTTTTTACCAAAAAGTTATATTTTGGTTTCATCTGACATTCCCCAATCTTCTTCTGGATCATCCAAATGCTCTCTAGCAAACTTCAGACGGGCCTAGACGTGTACTGGCTTAAGCAGGGGAACACGTCTGGCACTGCAGGATTTGAGTCCCTGGCGGCGTAGTGTGTTACTGATGGTAGGCTTTGTTACTTTGGTCCCAGCTCTCTGCAGGTCATTCACTAGGTCCCCCGTGTGGTTCTGGGATTTTTGCTCACCGTTCTTGTGATCATTTTGACCCCACGGGGTGAGATCTTGCGTGGAGCCCCAGATCGGGGGAGATTATCAGTGGTCTTGTATGTCTTCCATTTCCTAATAATTGCTCCCACAGTTGATTTCTTCAAAGCAAGCTGGTTACCTATTTGCAGATTCAGTCTTCCCCTGGTGCAGGTCTACAATTTTGTTTCAGGTATCCTTTGACAGCTCTTTGGTCTTGGCCATAGTGGAATTTGGAGTGTGACTGAGGTTGTGGACAGGTGTCTTTTATACTGATAAGTTCAAACAGGTGCCATTAATACAGGTAACAAGTGGAGGACAGAGGAGCCTCTTAAAGAAGTTACAGGTCTGTGAGAGCCAGAAATCTTGCTTGTTTGTAGGTGACCAAATACTTATTTTCCACCATAATTTGCAAATAAATTCATTAAAAATCCTACAATGTGATTTTCTGGATTTTTTCTTCTTATTTTGTCTGTCATAGTTGAAGTGTACCTATGATGAAAATTACAGGCCTCTCATCTTTTTAAGTGGGAGAACTTGCACAATTGATGGCTGACTAAATACTTTTTTGCCCCACTGTATATATTTGAGGTTGACCGATTAATCGGAACGGACGATTAATTAGGGCCGATTTCAAGTTTTCATAATCGGAAATCTGTATTTTTTTACACTTTTATTTAACTAGGCAAGTCAGTTAAGAACACATTCTTATTTTCAATGACGGCCTAGGAACGGTGGGTTAACTGCCTTGTTCAGGGGCAGAACGACAGATTTTTACCTTGTCAGCTCCGGGATTCAATCTTGCAACCTTACAGTTAACTAGTCCAACGCTCTAACCACCTGCCTCTCATTGCACTCCACGAGGAGCCTGCCTGTTACGCGAATGCAGTAGAAGCCAAGGTAAGTTGCTAGCTAGCATTAAACTTATCTTATAAAAAAACAATCAATCAATCATAATCACTCGTTAACTACACATGGTTGATGATATTACTAGTTTATCTAGCGTGTCCTGCGTTGCATATAATCGATGCAATGCAGGGGGATGATTTAACAAAAGCGCATTTGCGAAAGAAGCACAATCGTTGCACAGCTGTACCTAACCATAAACACCAACGCCTTTCTTAAAATCAATACACAGAAGTATATATTTTTTAAACCTGCATATTTAGCTAAAAGAAATCCAGGTTAGCAGGCAATATTAACCAGGTGAAATTGTGTCACTTCTCTTGCGTTCATTGCACGCAGAGTCAGGGTATATGCAACAGTTTGGGCCGCCTGGCTCATTGCGAACTAATTTGCCAGAATTTTACGTAATTATGACATAACATTGAAGGTTGTACAATGTAACAGGAATATTTAGACTTAGGGATGCCACCCGTTAGATAAAATACCGAACGGTTCTGTATTTCACTGAAATAATAAACGTTCTGTTTTCGAGATGATAGTTTCCTGATTCAACCATATTAATGACCAAAGGCTCATATTTCTGAGTTTTATTATGTTATAATTAAGTCTATAATTTGATAGAGCAGTCCGACTGAGCGACGGTAGGCAGCAGCAGGCTTGTAAGCATTCATTCAAACAGCACTTCCGTGCATTTTGCCAGCAGCTCTTGGCAATGCTTCAAGCATTGAGCTGTTTATGACTTCAAGCCTATCAACTCCAAAGATTAGGCTGGTGTAACCGATGTGAAATGGCTAGCTAGTTAGCGGGGTGCGCACTAATAGCGTTTCAAACGTCACTCGCTCTGAGACTTGGAGTAGTTGTTCCCCTTGCTCTGAATGGGTAACACTGTTTCGAGGGTGGCTGTTGTCAATGTGTTCCTGGTTCGAGCCCAGGTAGGGGCGAGGAAAGGGACGGAAGCTATACTGTTACACTGGCAATACTAAAGTGCCTATAAGAACATCCAATTGTCAAAGGTATATGAAATACAAATGGTATAGAGAGAAATAGTCCTATAAATACTATAACTACAACCTAAAACCTCCTACCTGGGAATATTGAAGACTCATGTTAAAAGGAACCACCAGCTTTCATATGTTCTCATGTTCTGAGCAAGGAACTTAAACGTTAGCTTTTTTTACATGGCACATATTGCACTTTTACTTTCTTCGCCAACACTTTGTTTTTGCATTATTTAAACCAAATTGAACATGTTTCATTATTTATTTGAGGCTAAATTGATTTTATTGAGGTATTATATTAAGTTAAAATAAGTGTTCATTCAGTATTGTTGTAATTGTCATTATTACCAAAAAAAATAAAAAGGTCCCATTAATCGGTATCGGCTTTTTTTGGTCCTCCAATATATATTTGTGCTAAACCCAAACCCACTGGATTACAGCAAACAATGAAAACACAGGAAATCTCAAATCCATGTAGGCCTCGCTCTTTAGAAAAAAATAAAAACATTGTTTAAATATTTTAAAACAGGCGACAATAATAGTTAGCTACACGAGATGAGGTTGCTATGGCTGTTGACACCAAACTCTGAACAGCAGTCGTTTAATGTACTGATCTGTACTAATCATACCACACAAGCAATCATTAACTGGTTCAACAAATCAAAATGTACAGGTTTTCAACCTAAATTAATGCATGGGTGTTGCATATTCTGTCTGAGATTGTGTGCAGTCACTGCTGACTGGTCATCATTGTCCACAGTTTGCAGCAAACCAGTTACCTGTTTCTTAAGGAGATGCACGTCTTGTTTGCATTCATCTTCTTCCCAGTGCGCCGACAGATACTCCTCGAGATGATCTTTGATGTATGGGAATAAAATGTCCTATAGTAGAGAAATAGCACCGTTATCATGTAGCTAGCTAACAGTCAAACCATCAGTCTACCAAAAAAAAACACCACAAAAGCCATGCATTTGTCTCGGTTTGTTGTCCTAGCTACCTTTACAAACGTTATTGGTGTCGTAGTTCCTTCAATATCCAGCAAAAGTGCGGTAGTGTTTTCAGGGATTGAAACACTGGCCATTTTCCTGTCTGAAGCCGTATACTGTAGTTAGTAGCTAACTGTTAGCTTGGCTATCTAACGTTACCCCGCTACACAGGCTGGAGAAAAGCGAGCAAACCCTAACAGGGGATTACCAATTCCTTTCCAAATATATATATATTTTGAGGTTACTTTTCAATTAGCTAATGTTGGGTAGAGCAGACCCATTGAACGTGCTCAAGAGCAAAGAAAGTCTTCTGTTTCCAGGAAGGCGTGATAATGACGACCACGAGGGTAAAGCACTGCTACTCATAAAAATGTTAAATGACAAAACCAAACATTTAGCTAGGTTAGGAAAATAAAAAAGGACACAGTGTGCTGCAATATCATAACATTGCTCATTTCGCTACAATAGTTGTATTTACTGGTGGGTGGGGCACAGGCCATGCGCAGTCGAATGTCCCATTCCACATATTCTAGAACGTGTGAAGCGTTGCATAACCATATCAAGAGATTCTCTGCTCTGTCGTAGCTAATTAGAAGGCCAGTGTTTGGGCACAACATGTGTACAGTGCTTTCAATATCTTTGGCTGGTACTGTATGAGTATGACCGGTGTGAAATGGCTAGCTAGTTAGTAGAGCGCTAGTAGTACTTTATAAAAAAAACTTCGTTAGTAGCGGTTAAATCGGTGACGTCACTCACCCTCGAGACCTTGAAGTAGTTTCCCAGACCGCGGCTTTGGTGGCGCCATAGGCAACGATGCTTCGAGTGCCACTGTCTGAAAAGTAAACCTAGATGGCGACAGAGCCACATGTGTTTGCGCAGATATCATACTCTCCTGGGTAAATATTACAGTATCTGACAGAAGTGTTTGCAGAGATGTTTGAAACCTCTGTTCAGTCTCTTTGGTGTTTGTTGATAATAATGGAAATCATATGCAGTATTTCGTTTTGAGGCAACAAAAAGGTCATTTACTGTGTTGCTTTTAATTTTCGAACAAGAATGAAGAAAGTAAAATCAGAGATTTTACAATAAATTGCCATTGGTAAAATGTTATTAAACCCAGGAAGTTGTTTGTAATGATGATAATCTGTGATCAGCTGTAACATTACCAATCAGTAATTTCCGTAAAAAAGTGCTTGAAGCAAAGACAACAGCGCCTCCCCCACTGAGCCGCCGCAAACAAACCACATCATCTGCGTCACTCCCCGCAACCCAGTCCGCCCTTGATGTCAGCCATTTTACATAGCAATCGCGACTGAATTCGTCCCCAAAAGTATTTAGCAATCAGGCCTAACGTTAAATACACATTTCTATTTAACAACCGGGTGACACTCGAAAATGGAGACCGAAGGCCAGGTTGACTTCAGTACAGACGAGTTTCCAGAGGGCTCCAAGATAAATGCAAGCAAAAACCAGCAGGATGACGGGTAAGCGGCTTGACGTTAGCCTAGCTATGTTAGCCTAGCTATGTTAGCCTAGCTAGCTACTTTCAGCAAGAGTAGCTAGCTAGTAGGTGTAGTTAACCAGCTACTGTTATTTCTGCCAGCTGGAGACAACCTACGTTCTCTTTGATTCAAACGTAGCGTGTTATTGGAGTGGTAACACGCTAACGTGTATTAGGTTACTAGCCGATATTAGCCAGACCCTGTTGTGATCATGCATGCATAGCTAGCTAACGTTAGCAAACTAACTGGCGTCATGTCATTCAGGCCAAGTTCCCTAAGTGGCTAAGTGGGCAAACGGGGTTGGCTATGTGCTGTGAAACATGTTGTCACCGCGTTATTTGTAGTTAGCTAGTTTATCATCGATTGACGTCGTGTTGGTTATTGGCGCTCTTTTTTTTCTCTTGCACTACGTTAACGTTACTGCTGGTTTTTCGAATACTGACTGACAGAACAACAATAACTACACATGTCCTGTACATGCACTCAGTGGCCACCCAAGCTAGAATCAGAAGTGTGTGTGTGTGTGTGTGTGTGTGTGTGTGTGTGTGTGTGGTAGTAGTAGTTAGTTAGATACAGTTCACTGATCTAGCTGTTGCCTTTATAGCTAACCGTTCTATACAGTTTGAATCGTTAGGCCTAATCAGCTTGCTGGTGACAACCGCTTGACCTAAAGTAAATTAGGCATTTATTTAACTAGGCAAGTCCGTTAAGAACAAAGTCATAGCTAGTGACTCAGGTTGTTAGGGATGTATAACAAGGACTTAGTTATGACTGTCTGATAGACTGCATTTGTCTCCTTGATTCTCCATTCACAGCAAGATGTTCATTGGAGGGCTCAGTTGGGACACCAGCAAAACAGACCTCACGGATTACCTGTCGAAGTTTGGAGAGGTTCTGGACTGCACCATCAAAACAGACCTGATGACGGGCCGGTCCCGGGGCTTCGGCTTTGTTCTCTTCAGAGACTCAGAGAGTGTAGACCGGGTAAGCACTAGAACAGACTCAATGAGCAGAGAACAGGACAGGCTGTCTCTTCTTGTCTTGCTCTCTTAATTCTGAACAAAATAATTTCAAGACATACATAGTTGGCATCCACTCACATCACTTGATCACACACACCCTGTTTTACTGACACATTATCCTGTATGCAGGTGTTGGAGCTGAAGGAGCACAAGCTGGACGGGAAGCTGATCGATCCAAAGAGGGCCAAAGCCATGAAGGGGAAGGAACCGCCCAAGAAGGTGTTTGTTGGAGGCCTCAGCCCAGATACCCCAGAGGAGGAAATCAGAGAATACTTTGGCGCTTTTGGAGATGTAAGAGTGACAGAATGAGTGCAATGTCAACATATTCATATGTTTTATTCTACGTTTTTAGATATGGTAAACCCACACTTTTTTAGGAAGCTGTAAGTCCACTGAGCGAGTGTGGCAATGGAGCTAGAGCTGATGCTATTGTATAATTTACTGCCTTCACATGGTGCAAAGACTGGGGTACGCAGAATTATTATATGATTACTGTCTTCATTAGCCACTGAGAGAAACTTTGTTTCCAGATTGACAGCATCGAGCTTCCCATGGACACCAAAACCAACGAGCGACGTGGGTTTTGCTTCGTGACCTACTGTGAGGAGACTCCTGTTCAAAAGCTGTTGGAGTGCAGATACCACCAAGTTGGGAGTGGAAAGGTAGCTGGATTCCGCTTATTCACAATGACCATTTGAACGCTGTTACACATCTTGCGCTGATAGGCAAAGCTATGATTTCTATGCTATTTAACCAACTTTGTTTAGACAGCCATTTTGAAGAATGTTGGCAGTCAAATTACATGTGACTGTAGGTACTTGAAGAAAGTGTCATCACTGTTTTCCACAAGTGTCTTGGTTAATGGGCTGATTTCTCTGCAGTGTGAAATCAAAGTGGCCCAGCCCAAAGAAGTGTATAGACAGCAGCAACAACACAGAGGAGAGCGGGGAGGCTACGAAGGAGGGAGAGGAAGTGGCGGATACAGGGGCCGGGGACGAGGAGGTACATCTACCCTATGACACTGAAGAATGCACATCTTTTCTCTCTCCCCCCCCGTATCATTATTTATTCTTCCAACAAGGAATTTCTTGTGTGGCATTTGACACATGCAACAATAACAGTACTGACAACTGAAAAGGGCATGCATTACAGTACATTGAAAAGAAAATCAAGACATACAAATGCCTTTGAAACTACAATATAGGCTTGTCACACTGAACCTCTCCATTGTCTCTGTGCAGGTCAGAGTAACTACAACCAAGGTTACAACGGCTACTACAGCCAGAACTATGGTAGCTACGGCAATGGATACAACCAGGGCTACAATGGCTACGCGGGCTATGACTACTCTGGCTACAACTATAATAGTTATGGTTATGGACAGGGATACGACGACTACAATGGTAAGCTACACTATTGATGCCAACTATCGAAACAAGCAGTGCCTTTCAGCCCCCAACAACAACTCATGTACTTCTAGCTAAGACAACAACAGGCGGAAAAAATTCTCCTTGTATGTAATCAATAGCTCTGGAAAAAAAATAAAACAGATGTCTGTAATGCTGCCTGCCTTGGGTCTCTTTGCTCTGGTGCATGTTTGAGGGGTCCTCCATATCCAGGCAATGCACTTTTATTTTACGGGGAACACTTGCAACATTAATGATCATTCAGCCCATGTAAAGTTCTAAGATTACATTTGTATTGCACACACTTCTGAGAGTACTTGTAGTTAAATTCCTGGGTATATAAAAATAAAACACAGCTGAGCTTAGAGTTTTTGGTACATGTCTTGACACATGATTGTGCATCTCAATACTGATACAATAACATTCAATTTGAAAGTCCAAGCAAAAATAACAACTGGGTTAAACACTGCAGACTACATCCCACTGATATGTGATTACTGCTGCCATTTACCCCAAAAAAGAAAAGTGAACTTGAAAAAAACTCCCATGCACCGTGACTGCCATGTCAACTAAACTCCATTGATTAAAACCTTGATAGGATTTCCTTTTGCTACGTTTTTGTTTAGTTAGCCTGTGACACTCATCTTCCTGATCTCTAACCCTTGACCTTCCCATAGGCCAGCAGAGCAGCTATGGGAAGGCCTCTCGAGAGGTCACAACCCACCAGAACAACTACCAGCCTTACTGAGCTGATCTGATCCAACAGGACCTGCTTAGAATTCTGGTAAGACAACACTCCCACCCAAGGCTTGACTTTTAAAACAAAACTTCAAAATTTAAAGATCAATAGACACTAAACAATTACTCAAACCTATCATGAGAGAAAGCAAGTGGTTACTATTACGATGCACACCCCCATTTTGACAAAACTAAAAAGTAATGTCTATAGATCTTTAATTGCAAAAATGCTTGTGCAGCGTTTTATTTTTATTAAGCTCCAGAAAAAAAACGTATGCTTTTTTTCTGTAGATTCTCCTTTTTCCCTTGCTTTTTAACAGGTGTTCATAAGGAAATAACATAAAGAGACTTGATAGCATTGTTAACAGGTAAAGTACTGCTAAGGGTACAGAGTAAGGACCTATCCTTAGTTTTCCTTTTCCTAACTCTGATGTTGTACCTTGTTTGTACCTGCCAGCGGGGACTTCATTGCAGGCCGTGTGTCGCCTGATCACGACAATCTCTGGGCGACGCACATAGCGGGCAGAGAGCACGGCATGCACAAGAAAACGCTGTCCTGTGGTATGGTCTCTTCACACTTCCTGTAACCAGCGATAAACAAAAAGAAACATAAGAGAAAGGAAATTAATCTCTTTTCAGTTTTTAAAGTGTTTGCTATAACGATTTGTCTGAAATTGATTTTTTACAGGATATTAATATGAAAGTGTAAAAATGTACTTTGACTTGTATGTGTTTCTCTTAATTTTAGTGGTCTTGTTTCAGTTCTGGACCAACAGTGTTTTTTCTATAATGAACCCCTTTCTTAAATTGCTAAAACTCATAATGATTGCTTTTTCTTTATAGCCCTTAGAGAACTTCACTTGATAAACACCAAAAAACGTTTTATTTTATTTTTTACTTAGGTGTTAAAGATCATATGTAAACCAGCTTTATGGTGCCATAAAAAGCTGACAACTCAAAATATATTATGAGCTATTTGTGTATCTGTCTTTAAATGTCCACCAAATTTGATATCTTTTAGTTAGGGTCACATTTGGGCTTGCTCCTTAATGGTGAAATTTACCCACCAATTCATTGGAGCTGAAGCTTTTGCTGGCCGGTGAGCTGTTGCAGAACCTTGGTGAAGCTGAGTTCTACACATGATCTTTAAAACGGAATGGGGAAAAATAAACTATTAATAGTTTAAGTTGACGACACAAGCAGAAGTTAAACAGTGAAACATGGACGTGCAAGGTTCACTGTGCCCTGCAGAGCTCCAAAGTTGGTAACATCTACTGTGTTGTGTTGTGTCCTTGTTTGCAGACGGGCTGGCTGGAGAATGACCCTGTACCCAGGTGGAAGCTTTGGGGGCTGAATCCTGTCCTGTCCTCAGATCAGCTCATGTTTTAAACACCAGGCCCTTATTTCGTTGTCCTCTTCCTGAGTTGAAGCTGGCATGCAGTGTGTCTGACTTTGTAAATAGCGAGGTTGCTGCTTTTTGGTTCCAGTCCCCCCCTTCCCTTAATCTTGTAGGTCTAGGTTTCATGTAATGTGTTCTTATCACCTTGATTTTCAACCTGTCCTGCTTTTGTTTTAAACGTGGATTTTCTGCAGTTTTTTGGATAAAGGGATTATTAAAGAGGGTACAAAACTCAAGAGCTTGACTTTGTCGTACTTGATATTCTGTTTTGCATTTCATAACACTGAATTATAGCTGCCGCGTCATTCTTTGACTTGAACATTTAGGCCTGTAGGTACTTCAGCTTAGGTGCAGTCATCGATACACACAACAGTAATGTACTAAGAGTTTGTTTATCGTGACATGAGAATAAACCCTGCCATATTTTCTAGATCTGTTTAGCGATATTATTGCGTATGGAACCTGTCAAATTCAGTCAGTGCGAAAAAGATCAACCTGTTGTCATACAAACCAGACGGTTATATAACATACTGCAGTGCAATACGTTTCAAAGTATAGCAAAAGTTGTTCTATTTGAGAATTGCTTTCAATAGTCTGGAAATACACCTCCCTGAAGCTAGTCCCACCATTTTATACATGACGCCATTATGTTTACGTAGCTGGCTAGCAAAATAGCAAGCTGCCACCAGCTGGTATCTTGCAAACATATACTAGATAAAGTAGTACAGTTGGTAATTGTCAGCAAAAGCAGAGTGGGTGGGTCTGTTGTGACTGTTTTATGCCTAGTGTCTGATCTTTAGCAACCTACTAACCTGGGGCAAAATAGAACGAGTCCCATTTCGAACGCAAACGAGACAGACAGCAGCTGTAGTACGCTCGCCTTAGCACGCAACCTCGACAGCAGCTGATTAGCTAGCTACCTTTAGCAATTTGTGCAACATAAAAAAAATGTCGGACCTTGAAACCGGTGAAGATCCAACTGTGGTGAAAATGGAGGAGGACGGAGAGGCTAGCACCGAAGAGCAGACGCCGACTGTTGCAGAGGGCGGCCAGGCAGGAGAATCCGAGGGATCAAAGATTGATGCCAGCAAAAACGAAGAGGATGAGGGGTGAGACCGCTAACTAGCTAGCCTAACGATAACTGTCGTTCCCTATATGGCTAGCTAGTTAGCTCAGTTTTGAAGAAGGGACAAGTAGCTAATTGTTATAATTTTGACATTTCCTCGCATCGTTGGCAAGCTTAAATTAGGAATAACTTGAGTTGAATGCCGATACCTAAATATTACAGACAGGGTACTGATGATGGAAGGATGGATGATCCCTTCAGGGCAGGTCAGTCAGGTCAGCAGCATCACTGTCTCTCTGTTGTGGCTGTCATCCTTCAGCTCTCAGGCGACCAGAACCTTCCATTTTGCTAACATAGACAGACGGTGCTTGCTGGATTTAGAGTTGTGTATGTGAGAAATGGGTAGAAATAGGATACTGCTAGGCAGATGCTGGGGTGGCCTAGGGATGCTGTCTCTGGGTAAGTTTTAGTGGCGACCTGGGAGATGTTAGTTAAATCATCCACTACAAACATGCAGCTTGTAAAAGCTACAGCATTATCAAATGATGTCTTTACTAATTGTCATAATCATAGCTATAATGATAACGTTGACCCTAAACAAGGACTTTGGCTATGTTCCCTCTCTAAAGGCTTTAACTCTTTCTTTCCTTCTTTCCTACTGACGGGTGAAAGGAAAGCATATGAGAAAAGAATATTATTAGAGATAATTGGAACACAGCTGCAGTCTGAGAATTTGTATGCAGAATGGAAATATCTGTATCTGTCTCAAAATGCAGGAAAATGTTTGTTGGTGGTCTGAGCTGGGACACAACAAAGAAGGATTTGAAGGATTACTTCTCCAAGTTTGGGGAGGTGGTAGACTGCACCCTGAAGCTTGACCCCATGACAGGCCGGTCCCGAGGGTTCGGCTTTGTTCTGTTTAAAGCAGCTAACAGCGTTGATAAGGTATTCCTGATTGTGTTCAATGGTATTGATCATGCTGGATGATTGTGATATATTATTTTATATCTATCTCTCTTATATAGTGTGAATATGGTATTACGTTTACATTTTAGTCATATAGCAGAAGCTGTTATCCAGAGCGACTTACAGGAGCAATTAGGGTTAAGTTCCTTGCTCAAGGGCACATTGACAGATTTATCACCTAGTCAGCTTGGGGATTCAACCTAGCATTGTTCTGGTTACTGTCCCAGCACTCTTAACCTCTATAGCATGGCAGCAATGGGATGGGAATCTTTTTTTGCTCTATCAGTTTCTTTATTATAATGATGTTTTATCTGTGGCTTGCCTCTGGTAGGTGGTTTTACAGAAGGACCACAAGCTGAATGGGAAGGTGATCGACCCTAAGAAGGCCAAGGCCATGAAGAACAAGGAGCCCATCAGAAAGGTCTTTGTAGGAGGTCTTTCTCCAGATACTCCAGAGGAGAAGATCAGAGAATATTTCGGTGCCTTTGGAGAGGTAGGCTACTACAGTAGACTTAAAAAAATAATTATATATATATTACGTTGTCAGATGTTCTGTAGAGTTTTCTAGCCTGGGTGACATTTTGAATGATCGGATCAGACCAAACTAGTTAGCGAAACGAGCTGATATTGAGTGTTTGTTTCCTCACAAGTCGACAAGCCTTCTAAACACTTCCAAACTTCCAAACCTTGCTGAATAAGACTTTATTATATTCCTGTGTTGTCTGTGTGAACAGGTGGAGTCCATTGAGCTCCCCATGGAAACCAAAACCAACAAGAGACGAGGCTTCTGCTTCATCACCTTCAAAGAGGAGGAGAGAGTGAAGAAGATCATGGAGAAAAAGTACCATAATATAGGATTAAGCAAGGTACAGTACATCATGGCTTGCCCTGCTAATACTTTCCACAGAATATCTTTGGTAGCTCAAAACTTTGCCTTCAATGCATGTTTTTCAGATGGCATTTCCTTGCCAGGTCCAGTTGGTGATCTATTAGTATTATTAATGAGAATTCACTGCAGTGTAATGTCAGTCAGAGTTTGAAGCTTTAAAGCATGGTTATTGAAATGTTTTATTCCTGTCTTCAGTGTGAGATTAAGGTGGCCATGTCCAAGGAGCAGTACCAGCAGCAGCACTGGGGGGGAGAAGGCAGAGGGGGATACCCCTCCAGGCCTCCCGGCAGACAGGGTAAGTTGGCTGGATAGAATAGGTTGTTTCCTGCACCAATACTTTGGATATGTTTAGTAGTACTGTATTACATTTGAGTAATTATATGTATGATGTTGTTTGTTAAATCATATGTTTTTGGTCAATTCAATAATACCAAATGGACAATTTGTTGTATTTCAGGACCCAATCAGAATTGGAACCAGGGATATGGCAACTACTGGAACCAAGGTTACGGCAACAACTACGGCAACTATGGCTACAACAACCAAGGCTACGGTGGCTATGATTACTCTGGTTACAACAACTATTACGGCGGATATGGTGACTACAGCAGTATGTAATCTTTTTGGTGAAGGCACACTAAGAAAACAATGTACTTATTAAGTATGTAAATAACGTGTATGTATGGATAATTTGACAATGGATTTTTTTTTCTTTAATCTTATTGATTAACTGTATGGTTTATATTTTAGTATTTGACTGAAATTCCATCATGCTGTACATGCTGTAAATAAATATTAAAAAATGACATTAAAACCAACAATATTGTTAAAAACGCATTACCTTTATTCATTGTTTTCTGTTTCCTAAATTACTAAATATTCAACACAACAAAGGAAATATGCAATGAAAATCACTGATTTTGAATATGTACTACTATCTTAACTAAGAGCTAGAACTATCATTTACTCATATAATTATGTTTTTTCTGTGTGTGTTTGTGTCCAATCAGCAGACCAGCAGGGTGGTTATGGGAAGTCCCCCAGGCGAGGTGGTCACCAAAACAATTACAAGCCGTATTGATGTAACAGAAGTACCACACCCACAGACAGGTATGCTTTATAAGTCACCTACAACAAACCTAGATAATGTGCAATGTATCTACCTCTGTATAATAATAATAATAAACCCTCATAATGTTTTTCTCTTTATAGTTTTTCACAGCACCTGAAAAGTGCTTTACAGTAGTCTTAACATAGAGGCTACAGTCTTTTTTTGGTGAATTATTTCTGCTGCCTCTTATGAGCCATTTTGTAACTGTAAAGTTAACAGGTATAGTACTACTATTACTACAGTAAAATGGATACCAAGAGTTAAGGATTTACAAGGGAAAAGAGAGTGAAAGAGAGAAAATAATAATGTTGTCTCCTAACTCTGACATATACCTTGTTTGTACCTGCCAGCGGAGCTTCCTTGCAGGCCATGAGCTGACCTCCCCGGTACTCTCTGGCCCGCTCAATGCGGACCGGGTACGAGAGGCGTACCCTCTCGAATGCTGCCATTTGGTATGGTCTTCCAACATCCTGTCTCAGCATTGTAAATAAAAACTAAGTGGGACATGTCCGGCTTTGTCCACTTTTTTTATTTTCATTTGTTTAATTTCTGTAATGTGTTTTTTTGTAATGTAAAACTTAAATACAAATTATGTAATTTTAATGCCATTTTTTACAGGCCCTTACTCCCCCGTCAAGTAATGGTAAATTACAACATGATACTGAGAAAATAACTATTTACTTTTCAAAGGACACGGCTTTCTCTGGACTTTCCAGTGTCTTTTTCATTCCTAATCATACCTGTAATTCTTGCTTTTCTTTATTTAGCTCTTGTAGCAGTAATAGCCAGTAGTCCATGAGCTAAAACCTGGTTTGTACTTGGATGCTACTGCGTTGGAGAAGTGCGTTATTTTTGTACTTGTATTGTTTGCTTGTGTTACTGACAGCGGTGGGAAAACTTCTCCTTTAAACGTTAATTTTCCTCTAACAAAATTCTCTTTTTAACCTTTTGAGAAAGTATCAAAGTATCTCTACGTTTCCTGGAAATTTGCATGTAATGCTTTCTTTAATGTGTATCTTTTTGACCAATTGAAGGCTTTACTCATTGGTTTTGTATTTGGGCTTTGAACTCTTTAATTTGTCACACTTCAGGATTTCTAGCTTATGGACTAACTTGTTTTTAATTCTTAATTGTAAGACATATTTTTATCTATTGTATTGTGTTTTCTTAATGGAAATGGTAAAGACGGGATTCCTTTGACATTTAGTTGTAGCCCTACTAGTAGTAACCTTCATCATTAACAGTTTGACTTGTTTTGTCTTTTTCAGGATGGAAGATTGAAGGATATCTTGTGAAGGAGCGTTGGCAGACGAAGTGACAGGTTTCAGTCAAGAGTTTCCTTTATTATGGACGGCTTGAGACAGGACACAGTCAGAGTATTCAGTTGATCTACGCACATTGAATTTATGTTCAGTGTTGTATTTCGTTGTTTCTTCTTGCAAAGCTTTTAAAAGTTTCCTATTCGTCTTGTATTGAGTTACACTGTGTGAAAGGAATATATGCAGAATTATATTTAAGAGTTGATTGTTCACTTACGCTCAGTGTTATCCCTTTTGTTAAATGTGTGTAATATTCTATGTAAATTGCTTTTTGTTAAGGCATAAATTACCATTATTGAAACCCAAATAGGACTAGGATACTTAATTGTCCCTGAGGTGGAAATTTGTCTTCGATAAATAAAATTGGATTGGTCAGGGCCAGAAAATAAATGATTTATATTGCGGTCAAAAGCAAATGCAAATGGGCCCTTAAATAAATCTACATCCTTTATCGTAGTTATCACAAGTAAACATTTTGTTAATATATATTTGACATGGTACACAGAAATATAGAACATTCAGAAATCATAAACATTTAAATAAAAAAACGTATCTGAAATTGAAATGGATTGTTTTTTTACAGCGTGAACTGTTATGTTAAGCTTTACCCTTGGACAGTATTATACTGCTAGTGGAGTGTAACTGTATACTGTAATGAAGTGAACTTTTGTGGCCACCATTTCTAAAGCAGTAAATCAGCAGTTGAAAACAATAACAAAGCGCCTCCCTGCCCCTGTTTGGGTTAAAAGTTGAGGGATGGGGTTGGAGAAATGGAACTACTCAAATTCATAGACGGTGCCATGGATGAAAGGACTGACTATCCATGATATAGCATTTGTAGTTTTAACCATGGTTTGAGGATATAGTGTTTGTTTACATTTACTTTGTTTACAAACATTGAAGTAAAACAAGCTAATATTTTGGGTTCTGATGGGGTACGACAGTTGAACTAAGCTCATGAGGCATTTATAAGTTATATTCTTCAAGAATCAATGGGCATAAATCATTAACTTATAAATCATAAAATGTATGTAGCAACTGCAGATTGCCCCTTTAAGCACAAATATAAAGCATTCAATGAACCCTAATGCTGTGGGAAGAGGCTCCTTACCTGTAATGTTTCTCTTGGGACAAAAATACACAATCAAATGTATCTACAAAAATGATGAGATGTATGTTATTAAACATCAAATGAACAGATATAATCTAAAAACAATCAAACAAATTCCAGGACGCTTATTTACAGAAGTCATAATGTGAAATGTTATATTTTGTCACGATACTATACATAATCCACCTTGAGCCTTGGGGAGAAGACCAGAATGAAACTACAGTTTCATCAAATTCAAAACATGACTGTTGGTGATTGTGGTTCATCCTATTCCTTTTAGCGAGAATGTAGTACTGTAGGAGTCTGTGAGGCAATTTAACTGGGGATGACACCTGTAGCAAACAGGATGATGAGGATGAGGATGATCAGAACTATCACTCCAATGATGATCATCATCTTGGCGTTCTTCCACCAGTACTTCCGGGCTACCCGCGTGGATGTCCTCTGAAAGGAGTCTGCCTGAAAATTCAAGGAATTATGGAAGGTTAAGTTAAGTCAAATATAATTGGGTTTCAAGCAAGTTTAAGCAGAAACAGACAGGCAAACCAGAAGCATATTGGCTGTTCAACACCTTTCTCTAGACTAGAGGGACCACTACTTATCACCTCAAAAAAGACTATTGTCTTTCTCTTATAATACTTACGGTTGCTTGTAGGTCATGTGTCTTGTCAACCAAGTCATCTAACCTCTCTCCCCTCTCCAGTACTTTGTTGATGTTGTCTTTGAGTATAACTTTAACTTCATTGACTTGGCCCTGCACTGAGTCCATCTTAGAGGAGGCTGGCTGTTGAGAACTGTAGTCAGCCTACGGAGAGGAAGAGGAGAGAATCTGCTCTGAATATTATCAATATATTAGATATGACATCCATAGTTTTCAGAATAACATGACACTTTGCTACTGTATGATGGGGAAATGTTAATCTGACTTCGCAAAAAAACCAGGACTCATCCATATCAATTCACACAAATACAGGAGCCAATACACAGGGCAGAATGCAATTCAACAACACCAGGATATACAGTATAATTTGAACATATCTGAAAGCAAATATTGCTCTATCGCTCAGCCTCAGCCATTCCTGTATTGACACATTCCCGACTAGACAGTTTTTTATCACTTCCTACAAAACAGCTAGGTCACTGCTTTCTTTAGTCCCAAAGGTTATTGGACTGTCAGACATTTACTTACACGGAAGTCACATGTAAATAACTATATTCACAGCCTAGCCTGCCTGATCCTGTTGGTTATAGTCTTTGTTCCTTTAATACCACTGCTCTACTCACTGTAGTGCTTATAGTTCAGATCATTAGTGTGCCCTCAAGGCATATGACTGCCTCACATTCACAGCTTCCACATGACAAAGTAAATACACTTACCATGTCAGAACAAATTAATTTATCCACAAAACAAAGAACTACTCCACTTCAGAGGGTAAATGTTTCACAAAGATGTATTATCCAGACGAATTACTAGCATAGTAAATAAAGAGACAAGTAAAGTATGCTTCAGACAGCTGTAGATTGAGACACAGGCGAACAGGCAAGTACAGACACAGGTTCCACACAGCGCTGCCCCTCCCTGTAGTTACACATTAACTACTTCTGCTGCACTGGAGCTCTACCATTGGCCTGACGTTAGTCACTCATCTCTTTACATAGAACTAGGATTAGTAGAATTGAGATTGCTCTGAAACCCCCCAGATGTCCATGATCCACCCCATAGTGCACGTATAGCACTTGAGATAGAAACAAGATTTGGAGAAATTACATGACAAGCTGAACTTCTGAATTTGAATGCCCATTCTACCTATTCTGATTCTATGTGTCTTTGGGACATACCATCAGCTGTCCTAGCACCTGATGCAGGTCAGCACTGGTCAAAGGTCACTTTATTTATCAGGGGGCTGTTAGCAAAGGAACTGCAGATCTTGAAGGCAATAAAAAGTGAAGTCACTTGCTTGCTACATAAGCTACATCTGATTTCATAAGAATGCTAAATAGTTAGTTAAATAGTTACCCGGACTATCTGCATTGACTCTTTTTGCTCTAACTTTTTTGATTCATCACACTCTGCGGCTACTGTTTACTATCTGTTACTTTATTCCTATTCATATGTACATATCTTATGTACCTTGTAGCCTTGCACATTGACTCGGTACTGGTATCCCCTGTACTGTATAGCCACCTTATCGTTCCTCATTGTGTATCTATTATTACGTGTTTTATTTTATTATTTCTCTATTTTCTTTCTCTCTGCAATGTTGGGAAGGGCCCGTCAGTAAGCATTTCACTGTTAGTCCACACTTGTTATTTATGAAGCATGTGACTAATACAATTTGATTTGATTTCCATGGCTGGCCATGTTGTTCAGATCGCTCTGTTCCAAACATGAGGTTAGTACCAGGAAGAGGAGGGCATACACTTTATTTATGGAAATAAGCTCCACTCTTGTTATTTTAAAGAGACAGATATTCCCTCCCACAAAGCAGTCTAAATATTTTGACATGTTTGAGTGTTACTGTATTTTATAGTAAAACTGAATCACTCTTCTTCTCTAAATAGGGTATAACTTGAAGAAAATAAACAATTTCACATGAAACGTTCCCCTTTCTTTGGCCATCAAACAGTAGGAAAAGACTACTGTAGGTATGTGTAACCCATATGATATCCCCTTGATTTGTGGTGAAATCTGTCCTTGTAACTCCATCTATTCCAGTACAGTATAAGGTTGTAAATGGATATTGTTAAGAAATTGATGGGCCCTACTGGACTCATACTGTAGCTGAGCTCTGTGACACAGATTTAGGACACCCCATCCTCTGACAGGATGTGGTATCTGAACCTGATTGCCAGCACATGGAATTACACATATTGTAGTGTAGTAATAGTTTGCTCACCCATCCAATGGAATGGTTCTTCGATACAGAGCTCCAAATGGCAGTTGGGTTAGGAATAATTGACCCCTACCCCCTCTCTCTCTCACACACACACATAAAATCTTGCACCTGACAGCAAGGTCAGCAAGGATGATCTAGCTTCTAGCTACAATGCAGTACACTATTGGCATGGTCTTGGTTGATAGGCTACAACAAGTTAAAACTGCCGCATTTATGCTGCAATAGTTTGTGTTGGGGGGCTAGGGTCAGTCTGTTATATCTGGAGTATTTCTCCTGTCTATCTGGTGTCCTGTGTGAATTTAAGTAGTCTCTAATTCTTCCTCTCTTTCTTTCTTTCTCTCTCTCAGAGGACCTGAGCCCTAGGACCATGCTTTAGGACTACCTGTCCTGATGACTCCTTGCTGTCCCCAGTCTACCTGGTCGTGCTGCTGCTCCAGTTTCAACTGTTCTGCCTGCAGCTATGGAACCCTGACCTGTTCACTGGACGTGCTACCTGTCCCAGACCTGCTGTTTTCAACTCTCTAGAGACAGCAGGAGCGGTAGAGAAACTCTGAATGATCGGCTATGAAAAGCCAACTGACATTTACTCCTGAGGTGCTGACCTGTGGCACCCTCTACAACCACTGTGATTATTATTATTTGACCCTACTGGTCATCTATGAACATTTGAACATCTTGGCCATGCTCTGTTATAATCTCCATCTGGCATAGCCAGAAGACGACTGGCCACCCCTCATAGCCTGGTTCCTCTCTAGGTTTCTTCCTAGGTTTTGGCCTTTCTAGGGAATTTTTCCTAGCCACCGTGCTTCTACACCTGTATTGCTTGCTGTTTGGGGTTTTAGGCTGGGTTTCTGTACAGCACTTTGTGACATAAGTTGATGTGGCAGTGTAGCCTAGTCGTTAGAGCGTTGGACTAGTAACTGAAAGGTTCCAAGTTCAATACCCGAGCTGGTAAGGTACAAATCTGTCCTTCTGCCAGTCATTGAAAATAAGAATTTGTTCTTAACTGACTTGCCTAGTAAAATAAATGTAAGGGCTTTATATATACGATTGATTGCTTAAAATACATTCTTAATCTGTGCTGTAGTGTTCTTTTTGTCCTTTTTCGCGAGGAATTATTGCTTGCTTTGTGAGATGAACTAACCTCCTATTATGTAGCATCAGTTTGCAGCCATTTCACTCTCACTGCAGTTATCTTTGTCCATCTGATACAATGTTGCCCCTACCTTGAACAAGTGTGCCTGACACTGCTACTTTGTGACAACTCAATACATCTAGGCCTATGTTGGATTAGAAAACCTATTTATAAACCGTTTTAAAACATTATTGTAGCCTACATTGTGTTAGCTAGCAAAATGGCTAGGACGTTAAATTGGTGGTGGGGAGTCGACTCCTCTGGCATCTTTCACAGCAAAGGAAGAGCTAGCTAACGAGAGGGGAGGAGCACAGACATGTATAGGTAAGGGACGTCGGCCACCATGCAGAGTTGCAGACATTCAGAACCGTGCATCGGTCATCAGAAGATGTATAGGCTATCGCAATGCTGTATCTCCCAATTTCTTGGCTTGAAATAACTCGCGCAAATGCACTAAAATTGGGTATATCAATGAGTAGGCTGAGCTACTCTACACGCAACAGACGGAAGACCAAACACACACCAGCGTTTTTCATAGTGAAGAGAAAGCATGTGAGCCAGCGAGGATCGGGGCAGACAGAAAGACTGCTGGAACAGTGCGCATAGGCTATATCTTGGTAATCAGTATCTCGCAGTGTCTTTTGTCTTGCAATGCCTCGTAAATTCACCAACAGTATATTAAAGTACATGTTTGGCTATCAATGAGTACGGCTAAGCTACTATCCATAGTGCCAGTGACTTGAAGTTAAACCTCGCCAAATGCATCGGTTTAATTATATTTAAAAGTGCAATAAAAAGTATTGTGCCTATCTATAGTTTATTTAATGAAACCCTGGCTGGCTGTTGATGTCTTAGGTCAGGGTTCTCAAATCCTGTTCCTGGAGAAATAACCTACAGGAAGGTTTCGGCTCCAACCCCAGTTGTAACTAACCTGACTCAGTTTATCAACCAGCTAATTATCTAACCAGATGCGCTAGATTAGGGTTGGAGTGAAAACCTACAGGATTATGGCTCTACACGAACAGAGTTGATGCAAAGCAGGGCATACCAGCCAAACTTTTTGAAAATGGCTAGTTCACTTTCTCATCCATAAATGCATCTCAAGTGCAAATACGGTTCAGCAGCTCAAATCAGCAGAATGCAGACATTATTATTAAGAAGGACGTCTACCACGTTACAATAATTATTCTGATCACACTTCATCAATTTAAATATTATGGGGACACCTATAAATTTGGCAGCCAAGCACGAGTTGTCAGTATAGGCTATTATCGTCAAACGGTGAAATATCTTAACGCCTAGAATAAAACCTCCAGGCGTCCATCATTAATAGTCAATTCAATTTTAAAAAATCCGATTTACAGGGAGTAGTTTGGAAAAAAGTATTCATGTGTGAATCATTCTCTGGAATGGGGGTATATGGCCAATATACCATGGCTGAGGGCTGTTCTTATGCATGACACGGAGTGTCTGGATACAGCCATTAGCCGTGGTATATTGGCCATCAAAGCAGTAAAAATACATGTTTTGTCATACACATGTTATATGGTCTGATATACCACGCTGTCAGCCAATCAGCATTCAGGACAGGACTCGAACCTCCCAGTTTATAATAATTACATAACCAACATCTCTAGTAATACCTGTCCAATAGGGCTATAACATGGCACATAATAGGGTTATCAGCGTGGAGTGCGCCGGGGGATCAGTCAAGGCTGAACAGCATGAATATAACTGAGATATTGTAGTTCTTACACATCACCTATATTCAAACAGGATAGGCCTTCTATAGACTAAATTGATGAGCAAATGGGCAGCATCATGCACATGTCAGTCCTCCAGAACGCAAATGTGTAGTCTTCCTAGTAGGACTCTGCAATAATGAAGTGGTGTGTACGTGTTTGCACAACCGTTTCAACGTGTTTTGGGAGTCGAGCAAGAGTCGATTCCTTCGATTCCAACCAAAGGAGTCGGAGTCGACTCCAACAATCCTGGAGTCGTGCATCACTATACATTTCCAGTAGGCGGCGCTAAATCAGAAGCAGAACTTAAAATATTGTCGCCTACTGTAGGTTAATCATTAGTCGATACGATAGTAAGTAGCCTATATATATAGCATCTGTTTCAGTTGTAACTTCAAATTCAACAAGCTTTTGATTGTAGCACTTGTTCAACCGACCAACTGAAGATGAATCCCAGCGGCAACAGACCCAGTGGGAAAACATTCCTTTTTACATCGGAGTCAGTTGGAGAGGGACATTCTGGTTGGTGTTTACTTCCCATGCGTTTGTAGGCTATATTGTATCTAATGTTGTTGTACGAGTGTAGCACATTTAGCCGACTGAACTATCACACGTAGCTTTACTCGTGCATGACATGTGCTCATTCTCTGTTATGGATGTCAGTTTGAGGGCTAATACCAGCATTGCATACTAACAAGCATGGATAGTAGTGTCTGTTTTTATTATCGGATCGTGCTGACTGTTTAAACTGGGACACATTATTTTCACGCCACCCCGATATATGGAGGATTATTGCTAACCCTTAACCTAATAACCCTAACCTGCTACGAAAAAGTCACTTCCGGTCGTAGCTATATCGAAGTGTCGTGAAGCGAGTGTTTCTCGCGTAAACTTTCACTTCTACATCCGCATCTGCAGTAGTAAACTCGCAAGACTTTCCGATGATTGGACGATGTTACATCATCTGCAGGGCTTTGGAAAAATGTCTTGTCAACCCACTTCAGCTGGGTCCATACTATCCGGGAACCTTGGGACGTCCTTAACCTTACCCAACATTAACCATTTTAAATGTCAACTTCAATGGGGGTAGGGATGTCCTAAGGTTCCCAGATAGCATGGACCCTTCAGTTTTGGGTGGATTCACAATAGTTTTAAAGCTAATTTCCTGCAATTCTACACATTTTGCCATGACTTATGCCGGAGTGAGAGTGACTAACAAAATCAATGGGGGGCCCCTGGGCACCTGTACTGCGTGCCTGGTTGGTATTTGGCCATGATAGCTGGCTAGACAAATTTACCAATAAATAAAAAAATTGCTTCGCTGACAATGCTAATTGAGTGACTGTCAGTGACTAAAATAACAAGAGAAAAATTGCTGATGCACAACTACATTTTGAACTTGCACCTTGTGTATTCTAGTATTCTAACTCTCAACAGTAAGTTGAGACCCCGACTGAGTTCCTAAAAAATATATATACACTACTCAAAAAAACAAAGGGAACACTTAAACAAAACAATGTAACTCCAAGTCAATCACACTTCTGTGAAATCAAACTGTCCACTTAGGAAGCAACACTGATTGACAATAAATTTCACACGCTGTTGTGCAAATGGAATAGACAACAGGTGGAAATTATAGGCATTTATCAAGACACCCCCAATAAAGGAGTGGTTCTCTGCAGGTGGGGACCACAGACCACTTCTCAGTTCCTATGCTTCCTGGCTGATGTTTTGGTCACTTTTGAATGCTGGCGGTGCTTTCACTCCAGTGGTAGCATGAGACGGATTCTACAACCCACACAAGTGGCTCAGGTAGTGCAGCTCATCCAGGATGGCACATCAATGCGAGATGTGACAAGAAGGTTTGCTGTGTCTGTGAGCGTAGTGTCCAGAGCATGGAGGCGCTACCAGGAGACAGGCCAGTAAATCAGGAGATGTGGAGGAAGCCGTAGGAGGGCAACAACCCAGCAGCAGGACCGCCTTTGTGCAAGGAGGAGCAGGAGGAGCACTGCCAGAGCCCTGCAAAATGACCTCCAGCAGGCCACAAATGTGCATGTGTCTGCTCAAACGGTCAGAAACAGACTCCATGAGGGTGGTATGAGGGCCCGACGTCCACAGGTGGGGGTTGTGCTTACAGCCCAACACCGTGCAGGACGTTTGGCATTTGCCAGAGAACACCAAGATTGGCAAATTCGCCACTGGCGCCCTATGCTCTTCACAGATGAAAGCAGGTTCACACTGAGCACATGTGACAGTCTGGAGACGCCGTGGAGAACGTTCTGCTGCCTGCAACATCCTCCAGCATGACCGGTTTGGCGGTGGGTCAGTCATGGTGTGGGGTGGCATTTCTTTGGGGGGGCCGCACAGCCCTCCATGTGCTCGCCAGAGGTAGCCTGACTGCCATTATAGGTACCGAGATGAGATCCTCAGACCCCTTGTGAGACCATATGCTGGTGTGGTTGGCCCTGGGTTCCTCCTAATGCAAGACAATGCTAGACCTCATGTGGCTGGAGTGTGTCAGCAGTTCCTACAAGAGGAAGGCATTGATGCTATGGACTGGCCCGCCCATTCCCCAGACCTGAATCCAATTGAGCACATCTGGGACATCATGTCTCGCTCCATCCACCAACGCCACGTTGCACCACAGACTGTCCAGGAGTTGGCGGATGCTTTAGTCCAGGTCTGGGAGGAGATCCCTCAGGAGACCATCCGCCACCTCATCCGGAGCATGCCCAGGTGTTGTAGGGAGGTCATACAGGCATGTGGAGGCCGCACACACTACTGAGTCTCATTTTGACTTGTTTTAAGGACATTGCATCAAAGTTGGATCAGCCTGTAGTGTGGTTTTCCACTTTAATTTTGAGTGTGACTTGATAAATTTGATTTCCATTGATCATTTTTGTCAGCACATTCAGCTATGTAAAGAAAAAAGTATTTAATAAGAATATTTCAGTCATTCAGATCTAGGGGCGGCAGGGTAGCCTAGTGGTTAGAGCGTTGGATTAGTAACCGGAAGGTTGCAAGTTCAAACCCCTGACCTGACAAGGTACAAATCTGTCGTTCTGCCCCTGAACAGGCAGTTAACCCACTGTTCCTAGGCCGTCATTGAAAATAAGAATTTGTTCTTAACTGATCTTGCCTAGTTAAATAAAGGTAAACATTTTTTTTAGTGTTCCCTTTATTTTTTGGAGCAGTGTATATGTGTATATGTATGTGGTTTGTTTTTTGGTCAGAGGGCCCCCCTAATGGCCTAGGGCCCTAAGCGACTGCTTATGTCGCTTATGCATGGAGCCGACCCTGCTATAGAGAGCCATAGTAATGGTGTATTTTTGTAGGCACTAACTCCGTCTTGTTGCCCAAAGCCTATGGAGAAATTAATGGGTTTTTGGGATAGACGCCCAAAATAAGGTCTGTGGTAAGCACAGGCTTAGGAGATCTTATATGTTTTGTTCCATGAGCTAATCTTCATCAGCTAATGTCCCTTTTTTGTGCATTTTGAAGCATTTATTCAATCAAAACAAGCACATAAAGGCTTCATAGTTTATTAAGGTCATGTTAACTGACTGATATGATCTCATAGAACAAAATGTAGATCTCATAAGCCTGTGTGAACCTCAGACCTCATTTTCGGCATTGATCCCCATAACCCCATTCTTGCCCCATTAATTTTCCCCATAGGAATGGCTGAACGAACCAGAGGTAACTAATTTATGTTTTTTAGGATTACAAACTGGCGAGCTCTCAAGTAGCTCTGTATGAATGCAAATGACTTTACATTAATTACTGTCACACAGAATATATATTTATTTTTTAGCACATAGGATATCAATATTTATTAAACCATATAATTTTTCCCCAGACAAAATGTGTGACCAAATAAGTGATGCTGTCCTTGATGCATACCTAACTCTGGACCCTGACTCCAAAGTGGCTTGTGGTAAGTTTGTCCAGTTTTACATTCTCTAAAGCTCTTATATGTTAATAGACAAACAAGACTTTATCAATAGTTGTTTTTCATTATTTCATATCTGAATGACCTTTCACCTCAACATTACTGAACTCTTTCTGCACTAGAAACTGTTACGAAGACTGGTATGATCATGCTGTGTGGAGAGGTCACCTCCAAGGGTGTAGTGGACCTCGTGGAGGTGGTCAGGAACACCGTTAAGAAGATTGGTTACGATCACTCCTCCAAAGGTACAGTCACTCACAGAGCAGATTTAGCCTCAGCCAGGGTTACCAGCCTGTTCATGCATTTAGCAGTGGTACATCTAATCTGTGCAAGAGAACATCCACAATTTAATTAGAAAATACAGTAATTTGGTTTTGACAGATACAGCATGAGGTGAAAGACTAAGTGAAAGCGATTTACAGTGCCTTGCGAAAGTATTCGGCCCCCTTGAACTTTGCGACCTTTTGCCACATTTCAGGCTTCAAACATAAAGATATAAAACTGTATTTTTTGTGAATAATCAACAACAAGTGGGACACAATCATGAAGTGGAACGACATTTATTGGATATTTCAAACTTTTTTAACAAATCGAAAACTGAAAAATTGGGCGTGCAAAATTATTCAGCCCCCTTAAGTTAATACTTTGTAGCGCCACCTTTTGCTGCGATTACAGCTGTAAGTCGCTTGGGGTATGTCTCTATCAGTTTTGTACATCGAGAGACTGACATTTTTTCCCATTCCTCCTTGCAAAACAGCTCGAGCTCAGTGAGGTTGGATGGAGAGCATTTGTGAACAGCAGTTTTCAGTTCTTTCCACAGATTCTCGATTGGATTCAGGTCTGGACTTTGACTTGGCCATTCTAACACCTGGATATGTTTATTTTTGAACCATTCCATTGTAGATTTTGCTTTATGTTTTGGATCATTGTCTTGTTGGAAGACAAATCTCCGTCCCAGTCTCAGGTCTTTTGCAGACTCCATCAGGTTTTCTTCCAGAATGGTCCTGTATTTGGCTCCATCCATCTTCCCATCAATTTTAACCATCTTCCCTGTCCCTGCTGAAGAAAAGCAGGCCCAAACCATGATGCTGCCACCACCATGTTTGACAGTGGGGATGGTGTGTTCAGGGTGATGAGCTGTGTTGCTTTTACGCCAAACATAACGTTTTGCATTGTTGCCAAAAAGTTCAATTTTGGTTTCAACTGACCAGAGCACCTTCTTCCACATGTTTGGTGTGTCTCCCAGGTGGCTTGTGGCAAACTTTAAACAACACTTTTTATGGATATCTTTAAGAAATGGCTTTCTTCTTGCCACTCTTCCATAAAGGCCAGATTTGTGCAATATACGACTGATTGTTGTCCTATGGACAGAGTCTCCCACCTCAGCTGTAGATCTCTGCAGTCCATCCAGAGTGATCATGGGCCTCTTGGCTGCATCTCTGATCAGTCTTCTCCTTGTATGAGCTGAAAGTTTAGAGGGACGGCCAGGTCTTGGTAGATTTGCAGTGGTCTGATACTCCTTCCATTTCAATATTATCGCTTGCATGCACAGTGCTCCTTGGGATGTTTAAAGCTTGGGAAATCTTTTTGTATCCAAATCCGGCTTTAAAATTCTTCACAACAGTATCTCGGACCTTCCTGGTGTGTTCCTTGTTCTTCATGATGCTCTCTGCGCTTTTAACGGACCTCTGAGACTATCACAGTGCAGGTGCATTTATACGGAGACTTGATTACACACAGGTGGATTGTATTTATCATCATTAGTCATTTAGGTCAACATTGGATCATTCAGAGATCCTCACTGAACTTCTGGAGAGAGTTTGCTGCACTGAATGTAAAGGGGCTGAATAATTTTGCACGCCCAATTTTTCAGTTTTTGATTTGTTAAAAAAGTTTGAAATATCCAATAAATGTCGTTCCACTTCATTATTGTGTCCCACTTGTTGATACTTCACAAAAAAATACAGTTTTATATCTTTATGTTTGAAGCCTGAAATGTGGCAAAAGGTCGCAAAGTTCAAGGGGGCCGAATACTTTCGCAAGGCACTGTATATGTAGGGCTTGTGTTTCTTCCAGGATTTGATGATAAGATGCAACTGTGTAACTGTCTGCTTCTATTTGACTACTGTCTCCTACACTACATGTTGTGACTTACAATGTAGGATCTTAATGAGCCAATTTGCTACAGCAAGTTAATTGTCCTGCAGTAACAAGAAATGTGAATTATTATGTGGAATATATTCTTAATGGATATTTTTGTAGGTGTTGATACAGTTTTCATTGGGGCAAATCAATTCTGAAATTTTGAAAGTGGAAATTAAAACTTTAGAACCTTTTTTAAAGCTAAAATACACTACAAGTTTGCAGCAACAAAAGAGTGATCAAATGAAGATACTACATCTGTAAGGTCCATGTGCTAATGGATAATTCCTATTTCTTATTATCTTGTCAAGGCTTGTGCTTGTCAAGGCCAAACAAGGAAATTAATAATTGTAGTTGAAATCGGATATCAGCTTATTTTTTCGTTTATGGTGTCCAATTTCGGCATAGAGTAACAGAAAACAAATAACATTTATCCCATGTTTCGTTTAATTCATACCTGGAAGTACACGCCGCCTAATATAATATTCACAGTGCATAGCAGGTGTTTGCTTAGTCTGGGTTGAGCTGCAGTGTCGGCAGCAGAGTGCTGGGGACGAACAAAATCTGAATACAAGCTTTGGGTGGATAGGCAATGGCATGGCGAGAGAGCTTGGGGTTGTTTGGGAGGGAGTTTAGCCCCTCAGTGGTTCTTCCTGCTATTCTACCTTGGTTTCTCCCTCAGCCAGTGATAGATCTAAGGTTGCTTGAGAGGCTAAGTGTTGAGGAAGGAGTAGATTCAGTTGTTAGTGAACATTTAAGAACACAGTACTATGCTTTTTTAGATCCATCCAGATGGATCTAAGGACCCTAAAACAGGGAGGACAGGTGCAGCTTTTGGTGTTCCTGAGTTTAAGGTGGCAGTGACAAAAAGAGCCACGGATCATTTATCTGTTTACACAATGGAGTTGTTGGCCATACTTTTGGCTGCAGAGTAGGTGGAGGACGTGAGGCCAGACAGAGTAGTCATCTGCTCTGACTCCTGTGCAGCATTGATGAGCTTAAATTAATTTGTGTCTCAGAGCAGACAGGATGTGTTGTATGAGGTTTTGCAGTGTTTGTACAGGGTGAAACAGATTGTGGTATTTGTGACGTTCCTCTGGGTACCAGCTCATGTGGGAGTAGAGGGAATGAGGAGGTGGATGTTATCACCAAGCAGGCTCTTAAACATCCTAGTGTTGAGATGGAATTGTCAATCAGTAAAGCAGAAGCCAAGGGGTTAATAAGAGCAGTGGTTAAAAACAAATGGCAAGAGTTGTGGAATCAGGGAGATCCAGGAATAGTTGGTGGCAGGGAGGTCCTCAGGTCGAAGAGAGGAAAGTATAGTCACAAGGCTGAGACTGGGACACACAAGGCTAAATGGTACATTGAAATTTGTAGGGAAACATTAGACTGGGGGGTGTGATCATTGTCAGGAGGAGTTGAAAACATGTGCAGTTTCAGTGCAAGGAATATGTGAGGGAAAGGGATGGATTGTTATTAGATTTGAGGAATAATGGGGTTATTTTACCTTTATTTAAGTAGGCAAGTGAGTTAAGAACAAATTCTTATTTTCAATCACACCCCGCCAGTCTAATGTTTCCCTACTGCCTGTTCAGGGGCAGAACAACATATTTGTACCTTGTCAGCTCAGGGGTTTGAACTTCCAACCTTCCGGTTACTAGTCCAACACTCTAACCACTAGGCTACCCTGCCGCCCCGTTAAGCGAACTGGGGAAATCTTCAGGGGCTGTAGTATTTAATTATGTATTTCGTTTCCTTAGGGAGATTATATTATTGGGTATGATTTAGACCTTCACTGTCTCTGGTCCAAACTCCAGTCAATTTGGTGGCGGTAATGCACCTGAAAGTTGGTTGCCAACCGCCATATAAAATCCACAGAAGAAGAAGCAGGAGTCTAGGGAGTCAGCTCATGGGTGACGACGGATGGTCATGTTGAATACATGAAGAGAATTCCTGGTGCCCGGTGTCTGACCCGCTGGGTGAATGGGGAAAAAGGAAGTTTTTCGGTCCTGTTTTTTTATTTTTTTATAAAGAGCAAATACCTACGCATGTGAAGCTTGGTTACGTAAGATACGCCGTAAGAACTTTCGTCCAAAAACCACTGCCGTTTAAGAATTGTAAAGGATTTTGCCATGTTTCAAGTGTGTGCAGACTAACAGAGTATAGTGAAGAACGGTGTGTAGAAGGAGAATGGTGTGTAGAAGGAGAACGGTATTGCAATTGTGGTAGGGATCATGTTCCTGGAGTGCCATGTAAGGGTGAAGGAAATTGAGGTGGCAAGTGTTAAAGCGGTCGAATCGCTTATGCGGAGGCGATTAAAATAATTGAGAAAACAAGTGATGCTAGTGAAGATATATATGGTAGTGGAAACACCACGGCCTTAAGTAAATGTTTACTGTCTGACAGAATAAACGCTGTGTGTCTTTTAAAAAGGTGATTTTAAAAAAAAATATATTTTTTGCGTTCATTGCCACAGTTACAAATTGTAGAGCACAAGTCATAAATAACTTTTTTAAAAACTGGACATTATTGTGGCTGTGGCAGAAACGTTTTTGGGACTCAAGGATTTTACATCTGAAGACTTGCAAGAGGTACTGGAGCGGGAAGACCTGCCCTACCAGGTTCCCATTGAGCCTGTGTAGGGATCAGATCTGTTTCATTAATTTATTTTTAACAGAAAAGTTATATATTTTTTAATTTTGGGGGGGGAATCCTGTTTCCATCCCGTGTAGTTGTTGTCGGTATGCACATTAAATTGTGTGGTCGCCAAGATGCCGTAGAAGACGTTTCGGGCAGGACAGAGAAGGGATTAAGCAATTTTGTGACAGCCAGGAAGATACAACTTGGAATGTTAGCTAAGATGCTTAACTTATCATGAAGTTAGCATGCCAATAGGACGAACTCCACAACAACTGAACATAGTTGCTTGCACCACCTGGATAGCTAGCATTAGCCGGCTAACGTTACTGCTGACTGGTAGCAAGCTAGCAGGCTGGCTAGCTAGCCCTACCTGGCTACTGGCTATAGTCATGTTAGTTAGTGGAAGTAAGTTAGTCCCTCGACCAGCTACAAGATGAAGCTGCCCGGCCAGAGGTACCTGCTGCAGAAAGGTGAGATTTCTACAGTACTTTCTGTAGCTAATTTAGCTAGATAGTCTGTCCGGCTGGTGCTTATTGACTGAGTAGGCTAATAATGAACTGCAGTTATTGTGAATGGTTACCCATCTGGCCCTTTGCATAGCTATTTCTTACACATTCAATACAACTATATCCATTTAAGCTACAGTCAATGCTGATATTGTGTGTGTGTGTGTGTGTGGGGGGTCAGAACGTGCCTGCAAAAGGACAGACCGCATTTGAGCAGATCATCAACTTCATCCAGTTACATCAGCCAATACAGTAAGTTACAATCGGGGTCTGCCCTGACAGTCCTGAAGAACGTCGGAGAGGACTACATCTTCACCACGGCAAACAGATCCCTCTGTCCAGACCTTCAGTTCTGCTACCGGTAAGTTAGAGAAGGTGCCTAAGAAACTGGGTGATATTTTTAGGATTCAGGACAGTCTTGTGTTATGATGATTATCATAATTTCCTTTTGTATCTTGGTACATTTTACAGTATTAGTAGTGAACTTGTGGACACATCTTTGTGCTACTTTTACTTTTTGCACAGATTGTACCACAGTGTGTTCAGGCAGGCATATGGGGAACAGAATGGGCCTGAGAGGCATGTTGAGGAGTATAATCTTAGGTGCTGGCGATATCTGTGCCAAGATTGAGAACCTCTTGTAGGAACACCTCGCGTGGCGATCTATTCCCCACTGATGAAGCGTGTCCATCGGGCCAGACACAGTGAGGAGCTCTGCTTCATTGATTTCTCTGGGAACATGGAACAAGAGAACTGCAGAGGTTCCCACATCTGTGCTGGCGGTCTCCCCCTTGGGGTTTCCTGACTCAATCTGAGGATGAGGCCACAATCCTCCTGGAGTGTCTTCAACTGTTGAAGGACATCCTTAGGGAGGATGCCTTTGCAGGGAGTGGTCAGGCTGATCCTCGCCTCATTACAGATGACTGCAAGGCAGAGAGGGGAGCATTAGGGAGGCCATTTCCAGGGTCCAAACTGCTCCTCTGCACCTTCCACCTACTCCAGGCAGTGTGGCTGTGGAGAGAGGCATAGACCTGAGAGACAGGCAGACCCTCTTCGCTGTCCCAAAGACATCATGTATGACAGGGAAGAGAGAGTTGAGCCCCTCTATCAGCAGGCAGATCAAAACACATTTGTAGCCAGGTTAGTGTAGTATAATGAGGTGCAGTCTATTAACTTATTCTTTATTCTCAGTAACTTTTCAGTTTTAGTATTTTCTAATAGAAATTTACCCAGTCCTTGTTTGGGATATGTTGTTATTTGGGATACATTTTCCCTTTATAGTTTGTAACCAGTATGTGATAGTTCAAGTACATATTTCACTCTAATTACAGGTACAAGAAATTCACAACCTACTTCCATTGACTGTTCACTCAGCTGAATGCCCAACACTCTAGACATTGGGAGGAGCTGCCAACCTGAGGGAGTGACACCAATAAGGCAGCATGCGGATCCTTAAGGGTAAACTCCACCAAAGGACGAAAGTGTTAAATCTCCCTGTGCCTGAAGGCTTACTATGAGGCATGGGTGACTGACATTGTCCTTGGCCGCTGGGAAATGTTCCAGCACTCACATTTTCTGGCACAGGATAGTAGCGTCAACCCATCTGACATTGAGCAGGTAAATAGTGATGAATACAGGTTTGTAATACATTTTTTAAATATTATGTGGTCTTCTATTATTTGTTGTATCTTCTATTATAAGCTGTCTATCTTCTCTCTCCTAATGTCTGTCAGGTGTGCAGAGAAGCAGTACAGGGTGAAGGGCACCACACCAGGACAGACCTATACTGCAGACATGCATTTGTTCAGTAGGGCACACAGGAGCTCCATGCAGACACCAGGCTGCTGTGGTCCAGATATACAAATGCCTGTCCAGCAACTTCCTCCTGACAACATTGGAGATGAGGGATGCATTGCTGAAGACAACAGGAGGTAAAATAGTGGCAGTTTTATTGTTGTTTATGGTTACACAATCATTTTCATGTGAATATTTGATGTACCAAAGCAGAGTGCTGAAGTTGATTAAATATCTCTTACAGCAGTAATACCTCTATCTTCAACAGCCACTGAGACAGCCCAGTCAGTCACTAGAGGGCGAGGACAGCCCAGTCAGTCACTAGAGGGCGAGGACAGCCCAGTCAGTCACTAGAGGGCGAGGACAGCCCAGTCAGTCACTAGAGGGCGAGTGAGAACACAGACACCATGATGCATATGAGGCGACAATACAGAATGTAATCTTATTATTTGATTTATTAATCTATTTAAGCGTTTCACAATGAAAACATGCAACTGTTTTGAAGAGTTTCATATCTCCATTTGAATAATTCATCAGCATCTGGACAATTTGGTGATGTCACACCCCAGCTGGTGACTGAAGTAGTAACAACGAGTCCTTTTTTAACTTTAGCATTACCACAGCTATGTTACTTATTTGCTTTATGAAAGAGTATTATAAGGTACAACATTTGTTTTATTTATTATTGAATATATACAGCTACAGTTTAGGTGACGCAATGACTTCAACAAGAGGACCTTGCAAACGGTTCGTTAACAGATTAATAATCTAATCATCTCTACATATCTAGATTATAGACCAGGGTTCCCCAACTAGCAGCCCACAGTGATTTTATTTGGTCTCCCAAATATTCTGAGCAAAAAATATATACATTTATTTTTTGTTTTTATGTTGTTGAACATAAAATACTATAAAAACACTAGCAAATCAGCTCGAAGTGATTTTAATTGAGGAAATATGTTCCAAAGTATTCCCACGCATATTAGAGATACAGTTCCTTCGGAAACTGTTCACACCCCTTAACTTTTTCCACATTTTGTTACAGCCTGAATTTAAAATGGATTATATTGAGTTGTTTTTGTCACTGGCCTACACACAATACCCCATAATGTCAAAGTGGAAGTATCTTTTTTGAAATGGCTAACATTTTAATAAAAAGCTGAAAAGTCTTGAGTTAATAACTTTTTGAATGAGTACCTCATCTTTAGACCCCACACTTACAATTATCTGTAAGGTCCCTCAGTCAAGCAGTGAATTTCAACCACAAAGACCAGGGAGGTTTTCCAATGCTTCACAAAGGACACCTATTGGTAGATGAGTAAAAATAAAAACAGCTGATATTGAATATGCCTTTTTAGTATGGTGACGTTATCAATTACACTTTGGATAGTGTATACATACACCCAGTCACTACAAAGATACAGGAGTCCTTCCTAACTCAGTTGCTGGAGAGGAAGGAAATCACTCAGGGATTTCCCCAGGAGGCCAATGGTGAGTTTAAAACAGAGTTTAATGGCTGTGATAGGAGAACTGAGGATCGATCAACAACATTGTAGTTACTCCACAATACTGACCTAATTGACAGGGTGAAAAGACGGCCTGTACAGAATAAAAAATATTGCCAAACATGCATCCTGTTTGTATCAAGGCACTAAAGTAATAATGTAAAAAATGTGGCCAAGCAATTAACTTTTTGTCCTGAATACACATTGTTGTGTTTGGGGCAAATCCAATACAACACTTTACTGAGTACCACTCTCCATATTTTCAAGAATAGTGGTGGCTAAATAATGTTATGGTTATGCTTGTAATTGTTAAGGACTGGGGAGTTTTCCAGGATAAAAAAATAAGCACAGGTAAAATCCTAGTGGAAAACGTCTTCAGTCTGTTTTCCAGCAGACATTGGGAGATTAATTTACCTTTCAGCAGAACAATAACCTTAAACACAAAGCCAAATCTACACGGGAGTTGCTTGCCAAGAAGACCGTAAATGTTCCTGGGCAAATGTTGCACAATCCAGGTGTGGAAATCTCTTTAAAATTTACCCAGAAAGACTCACAGCTTTAATCGCTGCCAAAGGTGCTTCTACAAAGTATTGACTCAGTGGTGTGAATTATTTTCATTATGGGGTATTGTGTGTAGATTTTGAATTCCAGCTGTAAGAGCAAAATGTGGAATATGTCAAGGGGTATGAATACTTTCTGAAGGCACTGTATTTATGATTATGTACAAATATAAGCAAGGCTTGAAAATGTATGATTATTGATTATCATCTTGTGGTCAATTTGCAGAATACAAATGATTTTCAATCATGTTCCGGACCCCTGACTATCCTCTAAAGAACAAAAAATAATATTCCTGCGGCTGAATCTAGTTGATCCCTGACATATTTTGTTAGTATGTCACACTCACTGTTTACGAACTGACTCTGTTTGAGTTGCACAAGTGCAGCTTGCGCTTGTTGTTGGAAGCTGTTAGAAAGACACCCATTGGCCCACACCACAGAAGAAGTACAAACTTCCTCTTCGGAGTTCATACTGTTAGGTGACCTAAACTGGGATATGCTTAACACCCCGGCCGTCCTACAATCTCAGTTAGATGCCCTCAATCTCACACAAATTATCAAGGAACCTACCAGGTACAACCCTAAATCTGTAAACATGGGCACCCTCAGATATCATCCTGACCAACTTGTCCTCTAAAAACACCTCTGCTGTCTTCAACCAGGATCTCAGCGATCATTGCCTTCGTCCATAATGGGTCCGCGGTCAAAATACCACCCCTCATCACTGTCAAACGCTCCCGAAAATAATTCAGTGAGCAGGCCTTTCTAATCGACCTGGCCCGGGTATCCTGGAAGGATATTGACCTCATCCCGTCAGTAGAGGATGCCTGGTTGTTCTTTAAAAGTGCTTTCCTCACCATCTTAAATAAACATGCCCCTTTCAAAAAAATATACCTGCTGCAGCGCGTGCTGCTATGGTGACCAGTGAGATGAGAAGGCGGGGCATTACCTAGCAAAGACTTATAGGTGACCTGGAGCCAGTGGGTTTGGCGAGGGCCAGCCAACGAGAGCATACAGGTCGCAGTGGTGGGTAGTATATGTGGCTTTGGTGACTAAACAGATGGCACTGTGATAGACTACATCTGATTTGCTGAGTACAGTGTTGGAGGCTATTTTGTAAATGACATCGCCGAAGTCAAGGATCGGTTGGATAGTTTTACGAGGATATTTTTAGTAGCATGCGTCAAGGAGGCTTTGTTTGCGAAAAGGAAGCCAATTCTAGATTTAATTTTGGATTGGAGATGCTCAATGTGAGTCTGGAAGGAGAGTTTAGTCTAACCAGACACCAAGGTATTTGTAGTTGTCCACATTAGAGGTCGACCAATTAATCGGAATGGCCGATTTTTCAAGTTTTCATAGCAATCGGTAATTTTGGACGATTTTTAAAAAATAGATGTGTTTTTTATTTTTACACCTTTATTTAACTGTGCAAGTCAGTTAAGAACACATTCTTATTTTCAATGACGGCCTGCCCCTGAACTGCCTTGTTTAACTAGTCCAACGCTCTAACCACCTGCCTCACGAGGAGCCTGCCTGTTACGCGAATGCAGTAAGAAGCCAAGGTAAGTTGCTAGCTAGCATTAAACTTAAATCATAATCACTAGTTATAACTACACTTGGTTGACGATTTTACTAGTTTATCTAGCATGTCCTGCATTGCATATAATCGATGCAGTGCGCATTCGCGAAAAAGGACTCGTTGCTCCAACGTTTACTTAACCATAAACACCAATACCTTTCTTAAAATCAATACACAGAGGTATATATTTTTAAACCTGCATATTTAGCTAAAAGAAATCCAGTTTAGCAGGCAATATTAACCAGGTGAAATTGTGTCACTTCTCTTGCGTTCATTGCACGCATAGTCAGGGTATATGCAACAGTTTGGGCTGCCTGGCTCATTGCGAACTAATTTGCCAGAATTTTACGTAATTATGACATAACATTGAAAGTTGTGCAATGTAACAGCAATATTTAGACTTAGGGATGCCACCCGTTAGATAAAATACCGAACGGTTCTGTATTTCACTGAAATAATAAACGTTTTGTTTTCGAGATAGTTTCCGGATTCGACCATATTAATGACCAAAGGCTCATATTTCTGTGTGTTGTTATGTTATAATTAAGTCTATAATTTGATAGAGCAGTCTGACTGAGCGATGGTAGGCACCAGCAGGCTCATAAGCATTCATTCAAACAGCACTTTTGTGCGTTTTGCCAGCAGCTCTGCTGTTTATGACTTCAAAACCATCAACTCCCGAGATTAGGCTGGTGTAACGATGTGATGTGGAATGGCTAGCTAGTTAGTGGGGTGCGTGCCAATAGCGTTTCAAACGTCACTGGCTCTGAGACTTGGAGTAGTTGTTCCCCTTGCTCTGCATGGGTAACGCTGCTTCGAGGGTGGCTGTTGTCGTTGTGTTCCTGGTTCGAGCCCAGGTAGGAGCGAGGAGAGTTACGGAATCTATACTGTTACACTGGCAATACTGAAGTGCCTATAAGAACATCCAATAGTCAAAGGTATATGAAATACAAATGGTATAGTCCTATACTTCCAATAATAACTACAACCTAAAACGTCTTACTTGGACTCACTCATATTGAAGACTCATGTTAAAAGGAACCACCAGCTTTCATATGTTCTCATGTTCTGAGCAAGGAATTTAAACGTTAGCTTTCTTACGTGGCACATATTGCACTTTTACTTTTGTCTCCAACACTTTGTTTTTGCATTATTATTATTTTTAACTCTGTTTTATTAAGTTTTACACACACACAGACAAGACAAAGCGATATAAATAATATACTCAACTAGAAAAAAAATTGCTTTAAAGATACCATACTTTAGACAAGTTAAACTAGGTCCAGCACTGTGTGTGTGATGTCATCCATCTTGTCTCTGGCATCTCTTTTTCTAAGTTCTGGTAAGGAAACAAAGAATCACATGAGGTTATTGAGATGTCATTTAATATCAAACATGATTTACGTTATGTAAGCATTGTGTTACTTACCATGCAGACTATGATGTATTACCTCTCCATTACTCAACACATAATCCATTCTCACTGACTCCAATCCCATGGATACAAGAATCCCAGAAGCAGCTGAGGTTTATGGTTGCCACTACCTCGCCCTTGACTGTTTTGATGCAAAGCAACTTCAAGGTGCCAGGCACTTGCTTCAGACTACGGTGACTTTGGTTTCTTTCAATGACCTCACTGGGTGTTGTGTAGCACTCTCGTGGGTCCAGTAAGCCCCCTGGGCCTCTTGCTGGTACCTGCAAGTGTAGTTCTTGGCAAAGTTCAGGATACCCAATACTGTGTGCTCTGGGAGGTTGGCTTTCACTTTTGCTAATTGGTTGTTCTGCCAGTCCTTGATAAACAAGTGTTCTGAAAAAGCTTGAGCCTCTTGTTTCAGTTAATCAATAAGCATCTTCATAGATCCACACTTTCATACTAAATATCACTTTTTTAAGGTGTACTCTTGTTTCCATTTGTTACTTTTTGTCTGACAATCTATCTTTTCCACTCTACATCGGTGTCCTTTTTTAGGAGGGGGACAATACATGGCTCTGCTGTATGGACACCACAATCCTTGCACTGATACACTTAGGATAGTGGGAATCATTCCCTGTAGTTCTCACACATAATGACACTGCTGAATGCTTACACCCCTTTTATGGTTGGTGAATGTCTGCTCACCAGGTGGCCATTCGCTTTCTGTCATTTCAGTTTGGATATTTTCACAGTATTCGTAGAGGCAACCCACAAGTGTTGCACTTCTCTGTGGCTTAATGGTTCTTGGTCCAAATCTGTGAAATATAGCAGCTCCTATTGAGATACCATGGTTGGCTTTGAAACATTGTTAGTGCAGTGGAGGGGTCAAGAAAGCTGTTTGCCTTCCCAGTCTTCTTGCTCACCTTTTTCTTATCTGGCATTTTGAAACTGCTTCATATCATTTTTTCCACTACTGAGACTCTATGTTAATCTCTTTGTTTTTTTTAAGCTTACCTTTAAAAGTTTTCTACTGACCCCAAATCATTTTGCAAACTGACTCTGTAGTTTGTATTTCAAGATCATATTCAGTGAACAAGCCAAAGCCTTTCTAGTTGGAGATTGTCTGAACTCTGACAGGCCATTGGCTACTGCTTCAACAACTGCCACTTCCAACTTCCCCTCTGGTTCTGATGTTTTTCTGACAGAAAATAGCTGCTTTGTCAATAAGGGTCCATGTTTTGGAATACAGGCTTTAGCCCTTTTGAAGGGTCATCCTTCTGGCAGATGGACCCCGTACATCTTGCTCTGCTGTCTGCAAGGCTCTTTCAGAATGTTCAAGTTGCTTTCTCTGTTCCTCTAATTTATTCTCTAGTTCCTTGAGACGAATCCTCTCTGCCTCCAATTTCTCTTGTTTCACCTGCTTTGCCTGTTCTTTGTTCTGACCATATTTTCCCTGTCTTTTTGATTTCTCTTTCATGCTCTTTTGACCTAGCTGCTCTCTGTTCACATTTTTTTAAAGCCGTCTTTGCATTCTTCTTTTTCTGCTATTCTGTGAAGTGTTTTCTTAACACATTTCTGGTTTCTCTTCCTCTCCTCGCTTTGCTCTCATCTTCTGCATTCTCTGGGAAAGGCTTTTCTGCCTTCTCCCTTTCTGTGCATGAATGTTCCTCTTTTTTTAGGATACTATCAGCAAGAGACATCATGTCTGTTTTGTCCTTTGTTAAATATTCCACATTTTTTTAGGGTCTTTAATCTTCATGCTGGTTCTCCAACTTGGCTTTCTAGTTCCACGATTTATTTTCGGAGAGGATGGGACTCGTTCTTCTACCTTATTGCATCTTATGTGTAGCATGTACAGCACTTTTTAAGGAGCCATTCTGCAACTTTTTGAGCTTTGAACCTGTAAAAATCTAAATAAAATTTGATTGTAAATACCACACACAATTACATCAAATGCAATAAAAAGTGTATTTTAGAGCTGTCTAACTTCTGTCAGGCTATTTAAAATAATGTCATTGATTCATCATAAAGGACTATGAGTAGACCTATAGGGAAAACTGCAGATTTTAGAAAATGTTCAATTTCTTTTTTTCTCACACTATTTTTTTCTCTAAAAACTAGAACGTTGGTTGTTCTATATCCACAACAATTCTTAAACCACATCAGTAAAACATTTATAAAAATTGGTGTAGTTCTCTTTTTATTCAACTGTGCACCTCAGTTCCCCTTTTTAATTCAACTTCCCACCTCTCAATTAACCATTGTGTTTGGCTAGGTTGTTTCTGTAGGCTACTAGACATGTGATGGGAGAGTTTGCAAAACAAAATAATGCCCACCTGATTGATATAAACCATCATATCAATCTGCTAGGTATGCTTTCTTTGCAGTCAACATTTAATTGGGGATGTTTTGGGGGAAAGCCTTTAGAAATTAATTATGATTGTGCATGGCACTCATGTTGTGCATGATGATGGCTCTATGTAACACACTGTTTTTCAAGCCAGTCATAAACAGTTACCACACATTATGTTTGTACATTTCCAAACAATAATAAGCCAAATTAAAAGCTAAAACCTCTAACAAAAATGTGGGTACTTGAATTAGTTCAATTGTATTTTCTCTAGTATTTTGATGCCAGTCTCGGCACGCGTCGCGGTCTTTGATGGGGTTTAATGGCAGTTGGCATCAAATATTAATGGTGCATTACCGCCACCAGCTGGACGGGGTATTGAACGAGAAAATAAAAATCCATTGTGGGAGAGAGGGAAAACAACATCATACAAAAAAGACATGTTAGCAAACACAATCTATCATACTTCAATCAGTCCATTCCAAAATACATCCCTACACAGGCTAAGGGGTCTGTGAGGGTGGAACATTCAGCAACAGGATTTCTTGCAAGGCCTCTGCTGTGAAAACATGAAGTCCCAAGAAACGTTCAGCTGCATTCACAATTATTCTAATTTCTCTGCTTGTGCTGTACAGTTTCACAATTTGCAATGAATAATACAAGATCCACCTTGTTAACATGCAACATTTCACAGTCCCTCGGTTGATTGGAAAAACCTTCACTGGTCGTGGTGGCTGAGGAAGGACTTTTTCCTTTTTAGCATGGCCTTATTTCTATTACAACTTATTGGATGACTGCCATTCATATTCCATTCACCCAGCTCAATGTAACATCAATATGTTTAGGGTACTACATGATACTCAAGTTTTCCCTAAACCTATCATGAGGTTGCTACAACCTATCCCACGAATGAAAGTTTACAATTTAGGTGCACAGGTTGAGAAAATTCTGTCATTAAGGTGACAGACAGTGACATATTATTAAATACTGCCTTGCACACTCTTGCCTGCATCTAGCTGATCTAGGTTGTAATCTTAGTCCAACAGTTACAAACAAGAGTTGCTAGTGGACAAATTCAGGTATGTTTATCCCCATTTCCTTCCGTTTGCTTCTGTTTAAGAAACATTTTTCAACTGAATAGTTGGAATGAATATACCCCTGATCACATGCAAACGCAGAACTAGCAGCCACATACAAACAGAATGATCACTTTGCTCGTTGTGTGTGTGTATATATATATAATTCCTTTTCGCATCTACACGCTCGCTCACTTTTTTCCCCTATGCTTGTGGAGTTCAGTGCACAATACAACAGTTGTCTGTGACCAGGCAAAAAAAAAAATCATTGTCACCATATTACCTAACGTCATAGTCAACATAGTTATAGTAGCTAACGCGCTAGTCAACCCTCTACAATCATGCAATACAGTGTACAGCAAGCAGTTTAGTCAACTACTCACCACGTTTTATGCACTACAGTGCTATCTAGCTGTAGCTTACCATGATGCTATACCAGAGTGCTGTTGAGACTACTGTAGACCTTCATCGCAAAACAATGTTTTATCAATTTAAAATACATTTGAATATACTTACCAAAGTTTTTATCTTAAAATGATAACTTTTTATGTTTCACAATTTTTATTCTTCTGAAATTCACTGAGTAGTATGGTCCTCCCCTTCCTCCTATGAGGAGCCTCCACTCGGCTCTACTACCAACTAAGGGGCCTAGCCCGAGCCATAAACAGCCCCAGACCATTATTCCTCCTCCACCAAACTTTACAGTTGACACTATGCATTGTGGCAGGTAGCGTTCTCCTGGCGTCCGTCCGACTGCCAGATGGTTAAGCTTGATTCATCATGGTGGCAAGCTTTACAACACTCCAGCCGACACTTGGCATCGCGCATGGTGATCTTAGGCTTGTGTGCGGCTGCTCGGCCACTTGGTATTGAGTGTTATGACCGAGGATGGACTATTCAGCACTCTGCGGTCCCATTCTGTGAGGTTGTGTGGCCTACCACTTCGCGGCTGAGCTGTTAGCGCCTAGAGGTTTCCACTTCACAATAACAGCACTTACAGTTGACCGGGACGGCTCTAGCAGGGAGAAAATTTGACTAACTGACTTGTTGAAAAGGTGGCATTTCATGACGGACACACGTTGAAGGTCACTGAGCTCTTCAGTAATGCCATCCTGCTGCCAATGTTTGTCTATGGAGATTAATGGCTATGTCGGGGAGACATGCAGCATCCTCATGCTTATCAAACTTTGTGGCTGTGTTAGCACAGCAGGCTCTGGGGCCTTCTTGCCATGGGCACAAAAGGAGAAAATCATACCTGCAGTAATTGTGTAGTACTTTGTCTGTTCTCCTTTTTGTTTTGTCAACTTTTCTGCATTTTCTCTGTGAAGTGGGCTACTGGACTTTTGTTTCTTTTTCCACCTTTGCTTAGTATTAGCACGCGAGATATCTGATGTCTATCTATTTTAGATTTTTCTCGCTATAGCTATTAGGTTTTCCTCATTCTCCCTCAGCCTGGTGAATTGCATGCCTCCCCCTTGCTTTGGTAGCTAACTCAGCCTGCACTCTATTAAAAATATGTTTTCCCATCGGATGGGCCCCAGCAATTAATCTGTAAGTCTCTGCTCTCTCTCTGCTTTTGATCTGCGGTCATGTTTTAGTTGTGTTCTAGCTGGTTTCCAGTTGTTGGGCTCTGGCTTGCCGACCAAAACCGTGGTGGTTGGCTAGGCTAATAGCTAGTTGTCTAAATGGCTAACGGTAGCTGGCTGGATAACTTCATATAGCGATCATTCTTTGATAACTGGTTAATGGCATTATGTATTTCCAAAACTTTGGTTTACTTTAAGGTAGCTTTAAGCTAGCTGTTGATATTAACTGGCTGACTTCTGCAGTGGTAACTTAACATTAGCAGGCTGGTAGGGCTAACGTTAGCAGGTCAGCAGGACTAATGTTAGCAGGCTAGTTGCTAGCAAACTTGCAATTTGATTTGTAAATAAATTCATAAAGTCTTTGCTTGTTAGTTGGCAGAAAATGTCATTGAAACCAGTAGTCATGAGTGCAGACAATTTGGTTTAATTTGAAGTTATACATTTTGACGTTATTTCTGTTTACATTCTAGGGAATTGTCTGGCTTACCGGGTCCTCCATATTACATTACACCCAGGCAAAACATTTTCTGACATGACTTCGGCATTCTCATTGGTTTGATGTAGCTAATAACTTAAAAGTTGAAAAGTGAGATACAACTTTAACTAGCTAGCTAACTAATGATTTGCCTAAACACTTAGCTATATATTTGGGGTGAATAAGTTGCTGTACCAATAACATGCTGTCAATATGCTAGTGTAACTATGACATCAAAGCAAAACTTAACTTTTGCAGATGGATACCCTTTCACTACCTGTGGTGTGGGAAAATGATACATCAACACCCTGAAGAGATGTTTGTGGGGCACTCATAACATGTTTTTGAGTGATTAATGAGTATCATCTTCAAGGTTGATAAGGTAAGCAAATGCATGTCTTATTCTCGTAAATGTAGTCTATATATGAATTTGTAACAATTGGATCTTTCATTGCTTTAAACTAGTAACTAGCTCATTCTGATCATGTGTTGTAACTGATTGCTTCTAGAAAGAAAGGAACAAGTCAAAAAGACAGATTGAGGCCTTCAATTGAACTGAGGACAGAGAAATATGTGTGCACCGGGTCAAGGCTTCTTGCATGCATAACTTTTAGATGTAAGTTCTTCAATTCATTTTGGAAAAATAATATGAATTGCCATATTATTTTTTCTGCCCAAGCCTCATACACCTTAGTCAGGAAGAAGAGAATACTAGTAGACGACTGGCTCTTAATGATTAAGTCTAGATTGAAGATCATAATTAGTTGATTAGTTTGAAAAGGGGGAGGCTTACCTGAAACGTTTGACCCAAGTAAAACAATTTAAAGGCAATGCTGCCAAATACTAATTGAGTGTATGTAAACTTCTGACCCACCGGGAATGTGATGAAAGAAATTAAAGCTGAAATAAATCATTCTCTCTACTATTTTTCTGACATTTCATATTCTTAAAATTAAGTGGTGATCCTAACTGACCTCAGACAGCAAATCTTTACTAGGATTAAATGTCAGGAATTGTGAAAAACTAAGTTTAAATGTATTTGGCTAAGGTGTATGTAAACATCTGACTTCAACTGTATAATGCCAGTTTCAGTGAGAAGCATAGCAACATCAAGGTAACTTTGTAACAGCTGACCCCATTTTTCCAAAGCCAAACCCGACCATTAGCCACTGAGTACCTTTTTTTAAGATGCCAAAATAGAAAATGCTTTCAGTAACCATAATGTTGTTTTTGTTTTCTGATTGTTTCAGTGCATGTATTCAAAAATCTTTGGACGACGTACTTCCACAGGGCTGCCATCTACAAAGTTCACTCAAAAAGGCTACAGTTCTGAACTAAGTTAGATTTTTAGTTTTAATTCACATTCTCATCTCTTTTAAGCTTCAATTGGTTAATGGCTAATTGCTCAGTTATCACTTGGCTCATGTAAATTCTGTAGTTTCCCCTCTAAACATCCTAAGGTCAACATCCTCATAGTGTTCACATATTTCTCATGTCAATGTTGTTGCTACATAAAAATATTAAATAAACAATTTATTTGGGAAATATTCAGTCTTTGCTTTTTTCTTCATTAACATGCTGATGATTTGAAGTGTTGGATTTATTTTGTTCTGTTAAGACATTGAATGTTGTTTAGTACATTTTGTATGTTTAGTTTTCGGGGAGAAGCAAGTTAATTCCAAGTTACATATGAATTGGTTCGTGTAGATATGGCATTTCAATGTTAAAACACAAAGTAACTAAAAAAAAGTAACATTAGCATATTCATAAGGAGTTTACAGCAAATTTGCACAATTTCCCAGGATTGTTTGCCAGATGTTCACAAGTCGCTGCAAGTTTGCCACGACTCCTTTGTATGTGAAAATATGAGCTTGCCGCTGTCTGTTTCTACAGGTTATTACTATGACGTGTAACTGTATACAGTGTCTTCAGAAAGTACTCGCACCCCTTGACTTTTTCCACATTTTGTTGTTACAACCTGAATTTAAATTGAAAAACAAGTGTCACTGGCCTACACATAATACCTCATAACGACAAAGTGGAATTATGATTTAATAAGTTAACAAATTCATAAAAAGTGAGCAAGCCTAAATTAGTTCAGGAGTAAAAATTTGCATAACAAGTCACAGAATAAGTTGCATGGACTCACTGTGTGTGCAATAATAGGGTTTAACATGATTTTTCATTGACTATCATCTCTGTACCCCACTCATACAATTATCTGTAAGGTCCCTCAGTTGAGATGGGTGACAATACAAAAAGCAGACATTAAATATCCATTTGAGCATGGTGAAGTTAGTAATTACACTTTGGATGGTGTATCAATACACCTACTCACTACAAAGATACAGGCATAGTTCCTAACTCAGTTGCCGGAGAGAAAGGAAACCACTCAGGGATTTCACCATGAGGCCAATGTTGACTTTAAGCAGTGCGGCTTGGTTGGGTTGTGTTTCGGAGGACGCATGGCTTTCGACCTTAGTCTCTCCCGAGCCCGTACGGAAGTTGTAGCGATGAGACAAGATAGTAACTACTAACAATTGGATACCACGAAATTGGGGAGAAAAGGGGGTAAAATTCCCCCCCAAAAAAGGAAAAAAAAGTTATGTGAATATTTATAATGCTATTTCCGACTAATGTTGACAACACAATATGGCGGATATCTTTTTGGCTGCTTTGTTGTCTGAAAGCTGTACTCAGATTATTGCATGGTCTGCTTTTTCCATTTTCCATTTTTTGGAATCTGACACAGCAGTTGCATTAAAGAGAAGAATATCTCTAATTCCATGTATAACACTTGTATTTTCATCAACATTTATAATGAGTATTTCTGTAAATAGATGTGGCTCTCTGCACAATCACCGCATGTTTTAGAACTACTGAACGTAACGCGCCAATGTAAAATTAGATTTGATATAAATATGCACTTTATCGAACAAAACATACATGTATTGTGTAACATGAGTGTCATCTGATGAAGATCATCAAAGGTTAGTGACTAATTTTATCTCTATCTGTGCTTTTTGTGACTCCTCTCTTTGGCTGGAAAAATGGCTGTGTTTTTCTGTGAGTTGGTGGTGACCTAACATAATCGTGGTGCTTTCGCTGTAAAGCATTTTTTTTTAAAAATCAGACACTGGCTGGATTAACGAGAATTTGATCTCTAAAATGGTGTAAAATACTTGTATGCTTGAGGAATTTTAATGAGATTTTTGTTGTTTTGAATTTGGCGCCCTGCACTTTCACTGGCTGTTGGCGCTACCGTCCCACATATCCCAGAGGGGTTAACCTCTTGAAGCTAGGGGGCACTATTTTTATGTTTGGAAAAATAACGTTCCCAAAGTAAACAGCCTATTTCTCAGGACCAGATGCTAGAATATGCATATAATTGACAGATTAGGATAGAAAACACTCTGAAGTTTCAAACTGTCAAAACTTTGTGAGTTAAACAGAACTGATATTGCAGGCTAAAACCTGAGGGAAATCTAATCAGAAAGTGCCCCTGTTTTTTAAACCTCTCTGTTCTTAAGTATCCCTATTGCCCATTTAATGGGATATCCTTTTTCTATGGCTTCCCTAAGGTGTCAACAGCCTTTAAACATAGTTTCAGGCTTTATTTTGAAGAATGAGTGTGAACGACCACATTGCGTAAGTGGATAGGTGGGGGCTCTCAGAGTGATTTGTGCACAAAAGAGAAAGGCGGCCATTGTTACTCCCGGTCCTAGTGAAAAGCCAACTGTCCCGGTTGATATTATCGAATAGAGATTTGAAAAACACCCTGGGGATTGATTATAAAAAACATTTGACATTTTTCTGTGGACATTATGGATATAATTTGGAATTTTTGTCTGCGTTGTCGTGACCGCTCTTTCCGGTGGATTCCTGGGCATAACGCACCAAACTAACGGAGGTATTTGGATATAAAAAAAATATCTTTATTGAACAAAATAAACTTATAAACAAAATAAACAATAAACTTACACAAACGCCTGGATTGCTTTCGCTGTAAAGCATAATTTCAAAATCTGAGACGACAGGTGGATTAACAAAAGGCTAAGCTGTGTTTCGCAATATTGCACTTGTGATTTCATGAATATGAATATTTTCTAGGAATATTATTTGACTGTGGCGCTATTCTATTCAGCGTTGCTGATGACATAAATTAGCATCTGACTGAATAGCAGGCAGTTTACTCTGGGCACCTTATTCATCCAAGCTACTCAATACTGCCCCCCTGTCACCAAGAAGTTAATACAGTTAGATTTTAATGGCTGTGACAGGAAAAAACTGATGCAATTTAAAAAACATAACAATACATTCACAGATTTCACAACACACTGTGTGCCCTCAGGCCCCTACTCCACCACTACCACATATCTACAGTACTAAATCCATGTTATCGTGTGTGTGTATGCATGTGTATGTGCCTATGTTTGTGTTGCTTCACATTTTGAAGGCTTAGCAGGACAGGAAAATAGTCCAATTCACACACTTATCAAGAGAACATCCCTGGTCATCCCTACTGCCTCTGATCTGGCAGACTCACTAAACACACATGGTTTGTTTGTAAATGATGTCTGAATGCTGGAGTGTGCCCGTGGCTGTCCGTAAATTAAAAAAAACAAGAAAATGGTGCCATCTGGTTTGCTTAATATAAGGAATTGGAAATTATTCATACTTTTACTTTTGATACTTAGGTATATTTGAAACCAAATACTTTAAGACTTTTTCTCAAGTAGAATTTTACTGGATGACCTTTACTTGAGTCATTTTCTATTAATGTATCTTTACTTTTACTCAAGTATGACAGTTGGGTACTGTTTCCACCACTGTCCGTAAGGTGTATTTTTGTATTTTAAATCAAATTTTACTGCTTGCATCAGTTACTTGATGTGAAATGGAGTTCCATGTAGTCATGGCTCTATGTAGTACTGTGCGCCTCCCATAGTCTGTTCTGGACTTGGTGACTGAAGAGACCACTTGTGGCATGTCTTGTGGGGTATGCATGGGTGTCCGAGCTGTGCGCCAGCAGTTTAAACAGACAGCTCAGTGCCATGTCAATGTCTCTCATAAAAACAAGTAGTGATGAAGTCAATCTCTCATCCACTTTGAGCCAGGAGAGATTGACATGCATGTTATTAATATTTGCTCTCTGTGTACATCCAAGGGCCAGCCGTGCTGCCCTGTTCTGAGCCAATTGCAACTTTGTGGCACCTGACCACACAACTGAACAGTAGTTTACTGAAAGTCAGTGGCATGTCATTAGTAAAGATTGAAAAAAGTAATGGGCCTAGACAGCTGCCCTGGGGAATTTCTGATTCTACCTGGATTATGTTGGAAAGGCCCGCTGTGTTCTGTTAGACTGGTAACTCTTTATCCACAATATAGCAGGGGGTGTAAAGCCATAACACACAAGTTTTTCCAGCAGACTATGATCAATAATGTCAAAAGCCGCACTGAAGTCTAACAAAACAGCCCCCATAATTGTATCATCAATTTCTCTAAGCCAATCATCAGTGCTGTGCTTGTTGAATGTCCTTCCCTATAAGCATGGTGAAAGTTTGTCAATTTGTTCACTGTAAAATAGCATTTTTAAAACACAATTTTTTCCAAAAGTTTACTAAGGGTTGGTAACGGGCTGATTGGTCGGCTATTTGAGCCAGTAAAGGGGGCTTTACTATTCTTTGGTAGCGGAATTACTTTTGCTTCTCTCCAAGCCTGGGGGTACACACATTCTAGTAGGCTTAAATTGAAAATGTCAAATATGAGTGGCAATATCGTCCGCTATTATCCCCAGTAATTTTCCATTCAAGTTGTCAGACCCCAGTGGCTTGTCATTGTTGATAGACACCAATAATTTTCTCACCTCTTCCAGACTCACTTTATAGAAGGCAAAATTACAATGCTTGTCTTTCATAATTTGGTCATATAGATATCTGTCTGGATGTGTAAGTGTCATCATTTGTTGCTGGCATGGCATGCCTAAGTTTGCTAATCTTGCCAATGAAAAAAATCATTAAAGTAGTTGGAAATATCAGTTGGTTTTGTGATGAATGAGCCATCTGATTCAATGAATGGAGCTGAGTTTGCCTTTTTACTATCATTCTTTGTCATTTACCTTTGTTTCATGTGCCTTTTGCTGAGGAGTGGCTTCCGTCTGGCTACTCTACCATAAAGGCCTGATTTGGTGGAGTGCTGCAGAGATGGTTGTCCTTTTAGAAGGTTCTCCCATCTCCACAGAGGAGCTCTGCCAGAGTGACCATTGGGTAACCAGGTCTTGGTGACCAGTTTACAATCTGTGTTAAGGAGAGAGATTGGTCTATAGGAGGTGCACTTTAGCAGGTTTTTCCCTTTCTTGTGGATTACAGTAATCACTGCTTGAGAGAGAGACTCTGGAAAGCAGTTGTCTTCCCTGGCTTTTTTAAGTACCTCCATAAGGTAGGGGACCAACAGCTCCCTAAATTCTTTATAGAACTCTGGAGGGAAGCCATCCTCCCCAGGAGATTTATTAGAAGTTAAGGATTTAATGGCCTCCAACAATTCAGGAACTGAGAAGTGTTCACTCAGGCGCTCTCTGTCTTCCTCTGACAGGCATGGGAGGTTGAGAGAGGAGAGAAAGGAGTCGATCTTTGATAGATCATCGCTTGATTGGGAAGTGTAGAGGTTGTTAAGAGAATTTTGTTCTCAATGTTCATAAACTGAACTTCAATTAACTTCTCAGTCTGTAACCCAGAATTTGTAAGATACTGGTTGAAATGAAAACAGACAGAGGCCCAGCCTACAATAGTCAAATGTTTATTCACGAGAACGTTCTGAAGTCCACAATACAAAGACATCCATTTTATAGCGCCGCACATACTTCCACACAAACATTAGGTATCCTACGCACACACTGTCCTTCTACCCAGCCGACAAAGATTAGGGGAGGCCGTGAGAATCACTCCCCGTTCTCCCTCAAGATAGGGAGACCGTGGGAAGTACTTCCCATTTTTTACCCAATCTCTGAGGCCCTAGCCAGGTCGGCACCGAATTCTGCTACTACAGTCTGTGTTTAAGATACTGTAGAGACATATTTGTACAGACATATTGTTTTACTGACTAAAACTACACCCATCATTAATTATTTATGATTCTAATCAATTTCATACAATTATATGGTTTCAGGGTGGATTATTCTACTCATTAATTTAAACCTATAAATTCCATCAACAGAGGTCTTCATAGTATTTCTTAAAAGTATTATTAATTTCAGTAGGGTCGAAAGATATCTCATTAGTAAGAGTTTCTATAGCATTAATTGTCCTCTTATTTTCCTCTGCTTTCAGTTACCATGCCAATACTTTGTGAGCTTTCTCTCCAAGCTCGTAATAACACTGTTTTGATTTAGTGATGGCCCTCTCAGCTTGATATGTGTTCAGAATATTATATTTCAGTTTTTTATTTACCAAAAGCCTGTATAGATCTTTAGTCGGGCCTCTTTGGTAGGTTTTCTCTAGCTCAGAGATTTCAAGGGCACTCAGTTCCGCACTGTTTTCTCTTCAGCCCTTTAGTATAGGAAATGATCTGTCCCCTCAGATAGACTTTCAATGTGTCCCAAAGAATGAAACTGTCAGGAGCGGAGGGTTTGTAAAAATATTGATCTGCTCTTTGATGAATGCACAAAATTCAGGTTGCTTTAGGGGGTGTAGAATTTAGTCTCCATCTATATGCTCCATTTACCTTGGTAGGAATGGAGATTGATAATACCAGAGGAGAATGGTCACTAGGCAATCTGGGGAGATACTTGATATCTAACACTATGAAATAGTTGGGTTGATAGTAAAAAGTTATCTATGCGTATGTGTGTGGGTGTGAATAAAAAGAGTAGTCCCTATCCTGTGGGTGCATCTGTCTCCAGATGTCTAGCAAATTGAGATCTTTCATGAATGACATGGTGAGCTTGCCGGCTTTGGTAAGAAGTGAGGGTTTATTAGAGGACCTATCAAGAACTGTATCTAAACAAAAATTAATATCTCCTCCAACCAGTAGCCATCCTGGTGGTGCTTGAGCGACCTGAAGGAAGACATTCTATGACATATGGTCATTGAAGTTAGGAGCATAAATATTCAATAGGGTCCAAGACTCTGAGAACATATGCCCCTGCACCAAAGCAAACCTGCCCGAGGGATCTGAGGTGGTGTTGTTGACGCAGAAGGGGATGTGTCTACTTATCAAAATTGCAGTTCCTCTTGCTTTGGAGTTAAGAGGATGCAAAAACTTGTTCTACCCATTCCCTCTTCAATTTCTTGTGTTCACTGGCTGTAAGATGTGTTTCTTGTAAAAACACAATGTCAGCCTTTAATTTCTTAAGGTATGTATAGACTCTTTTCCTTTTAATCTGGCTGTTAAGAACTTTTACGTTGAATGTAACATATTTTAGTGGATTAAGCATAGGTTGGGTTTCAAATATGTAACCGAATGGAAATCTCTCATGTGTAAATAGTCAGGAAATGTGTCTACTTTGGTTTGAACACAGGAGTGACCTATGTGTCTCTTTAGGAAGGAAACAACAATAAACATAGAAAAAAAGAAAGGAAAAAAAATCTCGCCCACCCCGATGGTCAGACTAAAACAACAACCAAACATGAATAGACTTGTAGAGATACGTTGCTGCTCGCTTTCCATCTTGCTCTTACTAGCTAAACCTTGGCGTAAACGAAAACCTGCGAGCTCTCTAAGTTGAAAACAAACGTGAATAGACATTTATGGCTGAATATTTACTGCCCACGGTAAGGGCTGCTTGAGTCTCTTTTCGGAAGAAAAACATAAATTGGGGGGAAAGCAGTGGGCCTGAGCCCACTTATTTGCTTCGCCCAGTGGATATTGACTAAACCAAAATATACTCTCCTGTAAATGTAATAGAACTCACCCCGGGGAAAAAAACGGTTAGTTGAAAATGTACAAATCAATTATAGCGACCGGATATCGGGGTAAACGGATCCATATTCCAAGAAGATATCAACAGTTCATAAGAGAAAACAAACAAACTCCATTTTATCCCCCAGAGAGACCTTCCTGGTTCAGACGCGGTTCAGTTCTTTGAGAAAAGTTAACACTTCTCCCGGTGTGTTGAAGAGATGCCTTCAGCCTTTGAACTGAACTTTCATCCACACAGGGTGGATGAGGTAGCCGGTGATGTTCTTCTCCTTCAGTGCTTTGGCGGCAGGTCTGAACTGCTTGCGTCTGGCGAGATCCACGCTCATATCCGGGAAAAGGCTGACCCTCTTGCCATCGATGGTGATGTCCCTTTTGGCTCTTGCGAGTTGCAGTATCTTCTCTCTGTCTTGGAAACGGAGGAACCTGTTCAGGACGGCCCATAGGGGCTCATCTGGCCGGGATTTCGGCGCTAATGTTCTGTGGGCGCGTTCGATTTCCAGCGTTTTGGTGAAGTGGATTATGCCTAGGACCTCCGGGATCCATTGAGTGAAGAAATGGGCCGGGTCACGGCCCTCGCTGTCCTCTTTCAATCCCACCACACGGATATTACTACGTCTACTCTGGTTCTCCATCTGGTCTACCTTGTTTTTGAGGTAGGCATTGTCCTGCAGTTGTATCAGAACCTGGTCATGTCGAGCGATGGTGTCTTCAACTGTGCTAATGCGCAACCCTGCCTCAGTCGTTCTCAAAGGAGATCATTCATGGAGGATTTCAGGTCATCAATGGAAGAATGGAGTTCAGACGATTTCTTGTCAATTTTCATAGAAAGACCTTTGTTACCATCCTGAATTTCCCGGAGGAGAGTAGCCAGCATGCGAGCTTGCCGAGAGCAACAGTCTGAGTTATGAGGGCTAATGCTAATCTTGCTAGCTGTAGCGTTATCGTTATCTTGGGAATCATCAACGTTTTGGTCATCCTTCTTGCCTCTCGGTCGGAGGTCCATGCCTCTTTGGGAAGTTAAGTTCTTGACAATTTATCAGCCGATGTTAGAATATTGTTTCAACGTTATTTAGGTAATAATAGAATAACTTTGAAGAGCTCGGATTGTCAACGTCTGCTCAGCTCTGCGTCATCACGTGCTCCTTTTTTACTTTATTTAATCTATTTTAGAATAAGGCTATAACTTAAAGTTTGAAAAAGTCAAGCGGTCTGAATAATTTTCGAAGACACTAAAAGAGATATTTCTGTTTTTAATTTTCAATGCATTTGCAAAAATGTCTAAAAACATATCACTTTGTATTGTGTGTAGCTGCGTGAGAGGTAGGATAAAAACTATTTAGTCAATTTCAGGCTGTAACATGTGGAATAAGTCAATAAAGCAACTGTCTTTCTACAGGGTTTGACTATAAGACGTGTAACGTGCTGGTGGCCCTAGAGCCCCAGGCAGAGGAGATATCAGTATGTGTGTTTGAAGGCAAGGATCAGGATGACATCGGAGCCGGAGATCAGGTACACTTTAAATTACAGTTCCACCAATTGAGAAATGTAACTTTGAAAAATAAAATGTTTGATTTCAACAAATTTTAACATTGTCATAGAGACACATTTTCAACTTCATAAAAAAAACTATTTTTCCCATTTCAAGAGGTTAAATTAAAAAACTATATTAAGTGCCAAATAAAGTAACATGGTTGAATGTAAGAGGGTTGATTTTATCTTAAAGCGGACAAAAATCCCCTTGTGACGGGGAATGGAAGGAAGATAGCGTTTTTCATTATGAATCTGGCAACTCTGCAGAGTGGTCACTAGCTGGCACCCAACATCAACCCCACTGCTCACCCTAATGCCTAACCTTAAATTAAGACTAAAAAAAGTTACAAAAAAATATATATATATATATATTCATACATTTTTACAATGCACCCAATTTTGACTTTGCAGCTGGCCTATCCAATTTGCTCAGTTCTGCTTCCAGGACAAGACTTGTGACAATAAACGTCAACCTCCGATTGGCAGCTTTATGTGTGCAACACGGTGTGGTAGTTGAATGCAAGCTTCACCCCAAAAATGTTTTTGTTAAAAACATTCTAGTCTATCTATGGGTAACAGGGTTAACATGTTATTCTCTACCAACCCTCTCAGTTTTCCACCACAAAACACCAGAAAACGACATAAAAGAGTAGAACCAGCTCACCTGGTTTTACTCTATGATTTGACTATTAGATGTTCAATGTTTCTTTAGAAAAAAAGGGATAGTTTCACCTTATTAAAATGAGAGATCATTTTCACGTAACAGGGTTGACCTTAAAATGAGGGACAAACATATGTGAATTACTAATCACATAAAATAAATAATATTCAGAAATGACTTTCTCAAAGCAGCAAGATAACTAGCTTTACAATGATGGTGAAAACTCAGTGAAATCTTGGTGATGTGGGTTAAAATCTTAGAAGTCAGAGGGTGCACAAAGGGGCATGTCAAAATGCTGAATTTTGGCAATTTAGCAATTCTTTATTCATACCATATAGTATTAATAGAAGATGTTCTGAAAGAGCTGCAAAACCTGGACCCGTATATATCAGCTGGGCTAGACAATCTGGACCCTCTCTTTCTAAAATTATCCGTCGCCATTGTTGCAACCCCTATTACTAGTCTGTTCAACCTCTCTTTCGTACCGTCCGAGATTCCTAAAGATTGGAAAGCTGCCGCGGTCATACCCCTCTTCAAAGGGGGTGACACTGTAGACCCAAACTGTTATAGACCTATATCCATCCTGCCCTGCCTTTCTAAAGTCTTCGAAAGCCAAGTTAACAACCAGATCACTGACCATTTCGAATCCCACCATACCTTCTCCGCTGTGCAATCCGGTTTCCGAGCTGGTCATGGTACTAAACGATATCATAACCGCCATCGATAAAAGACAGTACTGTGCAGTCATCTTCATCAACCTGGCCAAGGCTTTTGACTCTGCCAATCACCACATTCTTATCGGCAGACTCAACAGCCTTGGTTTCTCAAATGACTGCTTCTCAGATAGTGTTCAGTGTGTCAAATCGGAGGGCCTGTTGTCCGGACCTCTGGCAGTCTCTATGGGGGTACCACAGGGTTCAATTCTCGGGCCGACTCTTTTCTCTGTATATTTCAATGATGTCGCTCTTGTTGCTGGTGATTCTCTGATCCACCTCTACACAGACGACACCATTCTGTATACTTCTGGCCCTTCTTTGGACAATGTGTTAACAAACCTCCAAACGAGCTTTGATGCCATACAACACTCCTTCTGTGTCCTCCAACTGCTCTTAAACGCTAGTAAAACTGAATGCATGCTCTTCAACCGATCGCTGCTCGCACCCGCCCGCCCCCGCCCGCCCGACTAGCATCACTACTCTGGACAGTTCTGACTTAGAATAGGTGGACAACTACAAATTCCTAGGTGTCTGGCTAGACTGTAAATTCTCCTTCCAGACTCATATTAAGCATCGCCAATCCAAAATGAAATCTAGAATCAGCTTCCTATTTTGCAACAAAGCATCCTTCACTCACGCTGTCAAACATACCTTCGTAAAACTGACTATCCTACCGATCCTCGACTTTGGCGATGTCATTTACAAAATAGCCTCCAACACTACTCAGCAAACTGGATACAGTCTATCACAGTGCCATCCATTTTGTCACCAAAGCCCCATATACTACCCACCACTGCGACCTGTATGCTCTCGTCGGCTGGCCCTTGCTACATATTCGTCGCCAGACCCACTGGCTCCAGGTAATATATAAGTCTATGCTAGGTAAAGCTCCTCCTTATCTCGGCTCACTGGTCACCATAACAACACCCACCCGTAGCACACGCTCCAGCTGGTATATCTCACTGGTCATCCCAAAAGCCAACACCTCCTTTGGCCGCCTTTCCTTCCAGTTCTCTGCTGCCAATGACTGGAACGAATTGCAAAAAATCATTGAAGTTGGAGACTTATATCTCCCTCACTAACTTTAAGCATCAGCTATCAGAGCAGCTCACCGATCGCTGCAGATGTACACAGTCCATCTGTAATAGCCCATCCAACTACCTACCCTCATCCCCATATTATAGTTTTTTTTTGTTTTTTTTTGTTGCTCTTTTGCACACCAGTATTTCTACTGGCACATCCTCATCTGCACATCTATCACTCCAGTGTTAATTGCTAAATTGGAATTACTTCGCTACTATGGCCTATTTATTGCCTTACCTCCTTACTCCATTTGCACACACTGTATATAGATTGTTCTATTGTGTTATTGACTGTACTTTTGTTTATTCCATGTGTAACTCTGTTGTTTTTTGTCGCACTGATTTGCTTTATCTTGGCCAGGTTGCAGTTGTAAATGAGAACTTGTTCTCAACTGGCCTACCTGGTTAAATAAAGGTGAAAAATACAATTTAAAGGTTACTTAATTTAAAGTAACCGGCTTAAAATTCTATATTGGTACACAAATCCTACTTAAAATGTCAAAGGGATACAAAATACACTCATTTCGCGGAACAACCCATTTACACACACGTGCATTCACACACTGCCTTGGCTTAAGTGAATGTCTAATGATCGAGCCTGTGGTCCTGCCAGGGCCTGATGTTTGGCTATGCTACAGATGAGACAGAGGAATGTATGCCTCTCACCATCTTACTGGCCCACAAACTCAACCACAAGATGAAGGAGCTGTCTGCCAACGGGGAGTGTCCTTGGATCAGACCGGACTCTAAAACTCAGGTGAGCCCTCTAGTGATGAGGCCAGTCTATCAGAATGAGTGACGTAGAACCTAGTTAGTGAATGTCCCCAATCCTGCACAAATCATGTAACGACAGAAATACAAGTGGATTGGAGACAGATGGAGGTGATGCATATTTATCCCCAAGATTAAATTGGTTTGAAATGAGTTTCAGATCAGATGAAATACTAATACAGGGGTCTGACATAATGTATTTTATTTCACCACCACTAATGAGATTGGTGTGCTTGATGCATGTTGTGTCGGAGCTTCTCAAATTCAGGGGGCGTGGTCGACAGTGCGTACCTCATCTCTCCTATCACATCCAACTATGATCGATATTTGTTTTTATTGCAGAGGAGAGCACTGAATTAGCGTACCATGAGTTTTTTTTAATGCTTGAAGGGAGATGGCACAGTATTCCCTTTTGAGTCAGGAACCAAAACTCCTCCAAAATGACTGGTGAATGCGTTGTCTGCAGCATTTGGTCACATGACAGCTCCATCAGCTGTTTGATTTCACTTACCAGCATGTCAACTGAGCCAGGATCACAGTCAAACAGATTTAGCTGATTCAGTCACTCATCTATCACTTTTTTTGTATTTCGCTTGTATTCAGTTTGTTCAGTTTCTCAAATAGGCTAGGTTCAGTCATTTTCCTCTTGATTGCCAGCTATAGCATCAATTCTTAGTTTCACAGTGTTATCTGACAAAGGTATTGATGTGAGTTTCTGTGCCTCTGCCTCCCCACACATTGTTTTCATCTTAGCAATTGTGGCCGGTGAAATCGAAGTCTCTGCAATAGTGTGTGGTTCATAGCGTAGCAGTCCTAGCTATTTCATATCAGTTGTGACCCCTAGTTTGGGAACCGCTGTACTAATACAACTAAACATGAATCATTAAATGTTTTTGAATATTTTTTGCATAATATTTTTGCATACAACTTCAGAAATATTTCTTCAGATAACTTCTGTCTTGTCCTCTTGTCAGTTATGACCAAACGCTGACCTTTGAACTGTCCCTCTGTCTCCAAGGTTACAGTGGAGTACCGTGATAACAGTGGGGCCATGGAGCCGGTGCGTGTCCATACAGTGGTCATCTCTGTGCAGCATAGCCCTGATGTCAGTCTGGAAGAGATACGCCGTAGCCTGATGGACAGCGTGGTCCGGAAGGTCATCCCTGCCCGTTACCTAGACGACAAGACCATCTACCACCTGCTGCCAAGTGGGAAGTTCCTTCTGGGCGGACCTCAGGTAAGAATGGGGCTTTCAAATAATACACCATTATTCCCTAACCAAGTCAGTTAAATAAAATGTAAATAAATTCCCTAACAAAATCAAATGCCTTATACATGGTTTAAAGGCTTGTAAATGTTTATACATGTGGAGTTGCTAATTTGTCGATATGTACACATACTGTAACTTCTTTTGTTTATAGATTCTTATCAATTCAAGGACACATATATAGTGTTATAAGGTGTTTCCTTGCAGGAGTGCTGGTTTTACAATGTATGAATAATCTCCCAGGCAATTAGATGTGTGGTGTGTGTATTTTATGTTTTGTATTTGTACTCTTCTGGACAGAGTGATGCAGGACTGACAGGTCGTAAGATCATAGTGGACACGTATGGAGGGTGGGGGGGGCATGGTGGAGGGGCCTTCTCTGGAAAGGACTACTCTAAAGTGGACCGCTCTGGGGCCTATGCAGCCCGCTGGGTGGCCAAGTCTCTGGTGAAAGCCAAGCTCTGCCGGAGAGCCTTGGTTCAGGTCAGTCAAAATCCTTAAAAGTATGTACTAAAATGATGCATTCAATATCTGGCTGTATAGTAATAAGAATAAGAAGAATAGTGTGTGAACTTTTTTTGAAACCTTGTTCATCTTTTTTGGGAGTGTGAATCTTCTGTTTCTGCTGTCCCAGGTTTCGTATGCCATCGGTGTGGCTCACCCTCTGTCCATCTCTGTGTTCCACTATGGAACGTCCACCAGGCAGGAGGATGAACTGCTGCAGATCGTCAACAACAACTTTGACCTCAGGCCTGGGGTAATTGTCAAGTAAGTACAATATCACTGTCTTGTAATCTAGAGTGATCTGTGGCTTTTTATCAAATTGAGATACTAAGCTATTTGACTAATTGATCTTGCTGATGAGCTGCTTCTGCTTTGGGTCAAGTTGGGGCATTTGGGAATCACAACGATTATGCCAAAGAGAGGTGGAGAATCTTATGCAGCAGGCTAATTTATGGCACAATCTGATGTGTTAACATATCCCCTCTTCTCCAGAGAGCTGGGTCTGAAGCGGCCTATCTACCAGTCCACTGCCTGCTATGGACACTTCGGCCGGGACGAGTTCCCCTGGGAGAAGCCCAAGCCACTGCAGTTCTGATGGAAACAACCACTCTTATCACCTGGCTGTTTCTTGTAAATCTGACTGACAAATAACACTATCAGATAAAAAGTGTAGATCCTTTCTCTTTATGATTTAACATGTAATTGTCAACTGTGAATCATGGGCCAAATTCTATCTTTTATCCTACTGAAAATATAAATTGACATTTCAGCAACACTGTGTGACACTTGGTTGTGTAATTTAATAAGCAAGGTTTGTAATGGCCTCCAGAAAAGTGAAAGGCGCAATATTCACCATTACCGCTAGAGGGAAGTAGTAATCTGTTGATTACTCAACGGCATCCGGGAGGGAGAGAAAAAAGTATCCAATCAAAGTGTATTGGTCCGTATTATATTGACCAGATGCTCAAGTGGTCACTCTAACAATGAAAAAAAAAACTGAAAAAAATGGAAGGCTATCGAGTCGGGAGCAGGCAAGGTCAGATGGGACCATTCTAGCCAATGAGAGGGCAGATATGCTTGTAAAGAACAGGTACAACTCCGATATGTAGTATTTTTTTCAGGGATGTCACGTGTCCTACTTATATCAGTACACTAACAACCTAAGCATTACGCAACTTCTATTCTATCATATAAGCCCAATATAGAAAATAAGCCTTTACATTTTTTCTTAACCCAATTCGACACTCATTGACCTCCATACAAAAAGTTCTTGCTTGGTGAGCGGAGAAAAAAACCGGACAAAACACCACGTGCTGGAGGAGACAGGTTTTGGGCACAGTTATCCCTCTGCTTCGCCTCTTACACCTCGATCACATCGATAGGGTTTATTCATTTCCAATGGAACGTTGCAGAGGCAGTTGCAGTGTGTTCTTTGTGGTGCATACGTTGTATTTATCGAACGTATGCTAGACAGCTTGACAGAAATGGTAGCAGAAGATGAATGTCCAGATGATTCTGCGTACCATTTTGCGTAATGGTATGCAGCATCTGAAAGTGTGCAACAAAAATGTAACATTCACCTTCTGCTACCATTTCTGTCAAGCTGTTTACACACAGTTTTTGTTCGATAAATCCAACGTATGCACCACAGGAGGTTGGTGGCACCTTAATTGGGGAGAATGGGCTCGTGGTAATGGCTGGAGCGGAATCAGTGGATTGGTATCAAATACATCAAACACATGGTTTCTAGGTGTTTGATGACATTCCATTCGCTCAGTTCCAGCCATTATGTTGAGCTGTCCTCCCCTCAGCAGCCTCCACTGGTATGCACCACACAGAACACACTGCAACTGCCTCTGCAATGCTGCAAGGCAAACACAGCATTCCATTGGAAATGAATGTACTTCTGGTGTACCGAAACGCAAAACTCTTGTCTGTGTGATTGAGGCTTATGAGGTGAAGCCAGAGGGATACACGCGCCCGAAATCTGGCTTCTCCAGCAGGTGGCGTTTTGTAAAACACTGTCGGTGTGTTCTAGGCGTTACTATATGGGCGCTACGGTTTTAGCAGGTGTTATAGCAGATATTGCGAAAAGCTTTTTACTCGCTCATAACAATGCAGTAAAAATGTCCAACAGTATACAAATGATAAAAAACTAGACGCAGAACTGTTAGGTAAACGTTTCCTGTTTGATGAGATATTGCATAGTTTGTTACTTTGTCGAAACATGTCAAACATCCTATTCGGGTCGACTGTTTCAGAATTCTCTGAAGTTGTTTCTTTCTGTTGCTTATGAAAGATGGTAATGAGAGAGTTCTATTAACCTGAACGGGGCTATTGCCATGAACCTGACATGAGGAAGCCGGTGAGGGAGGCGCGCCCTGATCGATCAAATCGAACGATAAAGTGCGCCACTCGGTCATATTGTAAACATTACAGCATGCTGCATCATGCAGGAAAAATACATATATTTTAAAACTAGTTTTCATTGTATGCAATCAACACCCGGCTCACCCGGGGCATGAATAG